>NC_090655.1:281310200-281435200 GCF_040937935.1 Hyperolius riggenbachi
ATCTAATCCTCTGTCATCATTACCAAAACTTCATCAAACCCTCAACAATTTTATCAGGATTTCTGATATGAAGATCAATATAAGCCAGTCTCCCCATTGGGTATTTGGTTGTAGTAAGAAAACAAGAATGAAATAAAAAGAACTTGTAATTTTATATGGGTTATGGCACAGAATATTAAGTATCTAGGAGTAATGACGAGCTCAGGGCTGGGGTGTCTCTTTGATATAGATAAAAAGAGAAGAAACACTTGGGGTTATATAAAAAAAATCAGAGCTTTAATAAATCCCTCAGCAGTAAAGATATAACAAGAGTTTAACATTGTTGAAAAAAAATCCTTAATAAGCTTAAACCAGAAAAATCACTCTCAAGACATTGCCAATTTTTAGGAGAACTGATAAACTGTAACTCACCTCAATGTGTCCAAAAATGGAAGGGGAGGGGGGGGGGGGGGGGCGGGGAATCTAGACCCCATAACAAACGACATCATGCTCCTTGAGATCGGGGTGACCGATAACTGAAACAATTTATTAATATACGACTAGACTTAGATATAGATTTTGAAGCTCAATTAGTTATATTATCTATAAAGATGAGTTGCCAAAACCAAAAGAAAAAAAAAAGTATCGTCCTGTAATAAGCTGATAATGGTCACTGTACATTACTGTACACAGATTGGTCACAGTAGGGGGTGACTTAGGGCCCATTCACACTTACAATCGCAGAACGCCGGCGATTACCGCCGGCGTTCTGCGGGAGTGATTTTCCCGCGATTAGCGCAGAAAAATCACTGGACACTGCGGCGGTTTTGGAGCGATCGCGATTAGCGTGCTATGCACGCTAATCACGATCGCAAATCGCGGAACGCTCGTCGCCGGCAAACCGCTGCATGCAACGCGGTTGCGGTTATCGCTAACCGCAACCGCGGCAGTGAGAACACGGCCACTGGCTACAATGTGTAGCGGTTCTTGCAGAACCGCTAGCGGTTTGCCGCGAGCGGGAATCGTGCGATTCCCGCTCAGGTGTGAATGGGCCCTCCGTGTTACTGGCCTGTAATAAGCTGATAATGGTCACTGTACATTACTGTACACAGATTGGACACAGTAGGGGTGACTTAGTGTTACTGGCCTGTAATAAGCTGATAATGGTCACTGTACATTACTGTACACAGATTGGTCACAGTAAGGGGACTTAGTGTTACTGGCCTGCAATAAGCTGATAATGGTCACTGTACATTACTGTACACAGATTGGTCACAGTAAGGGGACTTAGTGTTACCGGCCTGTAATAAGCTGATAATGGTCACTGTACATTACTGTACACAGATTGGTCACAGTATGGGGTGACTTAGTGTTACCAGCCTGTAATAAGCTGATAATGGTCACTGTACATTACTGTACACAGATTGGTCACAGTAGGGGTGACTTAGTGTTACCGGCCTGTAATAAGCTGATAATGGTCACTGTACATTATTGTACACAGATTGGTCACAGTAGGGGTGACTTAGTGTTACCGGCCTGTAATAAGCTGATAATGGTCACTGTACATTACTGTACACAGATTGGTCACAGTAGGGGGGTGACTTAGTGTTACCGGCCTGTAATAAGCTGATAATGGTCACTGTACATTACTGTGCACAGATTGGTCACAGTAGGGGTGACTTAGTGTTACTGGCCTGTAATAAGCTGATAATGGTCACTGTACATTACTGTACACAGGTTGGTCACAGTAGGGGTGACTTAGTGTTACTGGCCTGTAATAAGCTGATAATGGTCACTGTACATGATGATGTTTCTCTATTTGCAGCGCTGAGTCCCGGCGTCAGGAACCTTTCAGAGACTTGTCTCTCTGTATCCACAGACTCTACAACTGATGATGACGTCACACCAGATTCAGCAGGAAGGACAATTATTGCTGAAAACCTTCCCCTCGGCTCCCTCCATCCTCTTTCCCCCACAGACCTTCATGCCGCAGCCCAGCAGAGATCACCCACTGGTGAAAAGCCATATAAATGTACTGAGTGTGGGAAATGTTTTGGAGATAAAACAAGGCTTGTCAGACATGAGAAAGCGCACACTAGTGAGAAGCCCCATTCATGTGCTGAGTGTGGGAAATGTTTTACGTGGAGATCTCAGCTTCTTACACACGAGAGATTGCACACTGGTGAGAAGCCCTTTTCTTGTGCTGAGTGTGGAAAATGTTTTGTTCAGAGATCACAGCTAGTCTTGCACAAAAGATGTCACACTGGTGAAAAGCCATATTCTTGTGCTGAGTGTGGGAAATGTTTTGCTAATAAATCAAATCTTGTCATTCATGAGAGATATCACACTGGTGAGAAGCGCTATTCATGTGCTCATTGTGAGAAAGGTTTTATTCAGAAATCAGAGCTTGTCATTCATGAGAGATCTCACACTGGTGAGAAGCCCTATTTATGTGCTGAGTGTGGGAAATGTTTTGCCAAGAAATCAAATCTTAAGTTACATAGGAGATCTCACTCTCATGAGAAACCTTATTCATGTGGTGAGTGTGGGAAATGTTTTGTTGAGAGATCACAGCTAGTCTTGCACAAGAGATGCCATACTAATGAGATGCCCTATTCATGTGCTGATTGTGGGAAATGTTTTGCTCAAAAATCAAATCTTGTCATACATGAGAGATCGCATTCTGGGGAGAAACCTTTTTTATGTGCCGAGTGTGGGAAATATTTTGCACAGAAATCGGACCTCGTCTTGCATGAGAGATCTCATAGTACTGAGAAGCCCTATTCATGTACAGAATGTGGGAAATGCTTTGTTCAGAAATCAAATCTTATTAGACATGAGAGATCTCACACTGGTGAAAAGTCCTATTCATGTGCTGAGTGTGGAAAATGTTTTGCTCAGAAATCAAATCTTATTAGACATGAAAGATCTCACACTGGTGAGAAGCCCTATTTTTGTTCAGAGTGTGGGAAATGTTTTGGGGATAAAGCAAAGCTTGCTAGACATGAGAGATCTCACACTGGTGAGAAGCCCTATTCTTGTCCTGTGTGTGGAAAATGTTTTGGGGATAAAGCCAAACTTGATAGACATAAGAAATCTCACACTGGGGAGAAGCCCTTTTCTTGTTCTGAGTGTGGGAAATGTTTTGCGGATAAATCAAAGCTTGTCAGACATGAGAGATCTCACACTGGTGAGAAGACATACTCCTGTGCTGAGTGTGGGAAATGCCTTCAGCAGAAATCGGGCCTCGCCACACATAAAAGATTTCACACGTGAGAGAAGCGCTATCCATGTGCTGAGTGTAGGAAATGCATAACTACTGAATGTGTTGTGTTGTCTCTTATCTTTTATTCATTGTATTCATTCTTCTAATTGGTTTGTAGTATTTTACCAATAATTCAGTAGAGAATCAGATTTTTTTTCCTCATTAACAAATAGAAATATTACAAAGCTAAATGTTATGTGAATCGCAGTACCCCTAGGACAGGCATGTCCAAAGTCCGGCCCGGGGACCAAATGCGGTCTGCTGAGACTTTTGTGGGATCAGAGGACTGTTGCTGGGCAGGGATTGGGTGACAGTTGTGGGATCAGAGGACTGTTGCCGGGCAGGGATCGGGTGACAGTTGTGGGATTGGAGGACTGTTGCTGGGCAGGGATTGGGTGACAGTTGTGGGATCAGAGGACTGTTGCTGGGCAGGGATTGGGTGACAGTTGTGGGATCAGAGGACTGTTGCTGGGCAGGGATGGGGTGACAGTTGTGGGATCGGAGGACTGTTGCTGGGCAGGTATTGGGTGACAGTTGTGGGATCAGAGGACTGTTGCTGGGCAGGGATTGGGTGACAGTTGTGGGATCAGAGGACTGTTGCCGGGCAGGGATGGGGTGACAGTTGTGGGATCAGAGGACTGTTGCTGGGCAGGGATGGGGTGACAGTTGTGGGATCGGAGGACTGTTGCCGGGCAGGGATTGGGTGACAGTTGTGGCATCAGAGGACTGTTGCCGGGCAGGGATCAGGTGACAGTTGTGGGATTGGAGGACTGTTGCAGGGCAGTGATCAGGTGAAATTTGTTGTGGGATCAGAGAACTGTTGCTGGGCAGGGATGGGGTGACAGTTGTGGGATCAGAGGACTGTTGCCGGGCAGGGATCGGGTGACAGTTGTGGGATCAGAGGACTGTTGCCGGGCAGGGATCGGGTGACAGTTGTGGGATCAGAGGACTGTTGCTGGGCAGGGATTGGGTGACAGTTGTGGGATCAGTGGACTGTTGCTGGGCAGGGATTGGGTGACAGTTGTGGGATCAGAGGACTGTTGCTGGGCAGGGATGGGGTGACAGTTGTGGGATCGGAGGACTGTTGCTGGGCAGGGATCGGGTGACAGTTGTGGGATTGGAGGACTGTTGCTGGGCAGGGATTGGGTGACAGTTGTGGGATCAGAGGACTGTTGCTGGGCAGGGATTGGGTGACAGTTGTGGGATCAGAGGACTGTTGCTGGGCAGGGATGGGGTGACAGTTGTGGGATCGGAGGACTGTTGCTGGGCAGGGATTGGGTGACAGTTGTGGGATCAGAGGACTGTTGCTGGGCAGGGATTGGGTGACAGTTGTGGGATCAGAGGACTGTTGTCGGGCAGGGATCGGGTGACAGTTGTGGGATTGGAGGACTGTTGCTGGGCAGGGATTGGGTGACAGTTGTGGGATCAGAGGACTGTTGCTGGGCAGGGATTGGGTGACAGTTGTGGGATCAGAGGACTGTTGCTGGGCAGGGATGGGGTGACAGTTGTGGGATCGGAGGACTGTTGCTGGGCAGGGATTGGGTGACAGTTGTGGGATCAGAGGACTGTTGCTGGGCAGGGATTGGGTGACAGTTGTGGGATCAGAGGACTGTTGCTGGGCAGGGATTGGGTGACAGTTGTGGGATCAGAGGACTGTTGCTGGGCAGGGATGGGGTGACAGTTGTGGGATCGGAGGACTGTTGCTGGGCAGGGATGGGGTGACAGTTGTGGGATCAGAGGACTGTTGCTGGGCAGGGATTGGGTGACAGTTGTGGGATCAGAGGACTGTTGCCGGGCAGGGATGGGGTGACAGTTGTGGGATCAGAGGACTGTTGCTGGGCAGGGATGGGGTGACAGTTGTGGGATCGGAGGACTGTTGCCGGGCAGGGATTGGGTGACAGTTGTGGCATCAGAGGACTGTTGCCGGGCAGGGATCAGGTGACAGTTGTGGGATTGGAGGACTGTTGCAGGGCAGTGATCAGGTGAAATTTGTTGTGGGATCAGAGAACTGTTGCTGGGCAGGGATGGGGTGACAGTTGTGGGATCAGAGGACTGTTGCCGGGCAGGGATCGGGTGACAGTTGTGGGATCAGAGGACTGTTGCCGGGCAGGGATCGGGTGACAGTTGTGGGATCAGAGGACTGTTGCTGGGCAGGGATTGGGTGACAGTTGTGGGATCAGTGGACTGTTGCTGGGCAGGGATTGGGTGACAGTTGTGGGATCAGAGGACTGTTGCTGGGCAGGGATGGGGTGACAGTTGTGGGATCGGAGGACTGTTGCTGGGCAGGGATCGGGTGACAGTTGTGGGATTGGAGGACTGTTGCTGGGCAGGGATCGGGTGACAGTTGTGGGATTGGAGGACTGTTGCTGGGCAGGGATGGGGTGACAGTTGTGGGATCAGAGGACTGTTGCTGGGCAGGGATTGGGTGACAGTTGTGGGATCAGAGGACTGTTGCTGGGCAGGGATGGGGTGACAGTTGTGGGATCGGAGGACTGTTGCTGGGCAGGGATTGGGTGACAGTTGTGGGATCAGAGGACTGTTGCTGGGCAGGGATTGGGTGACAGTTGTGGGATCAGAGGACTGTTGCTGGGCAGGGATTGGGTGACAGTTGTGGGATCAGAGGACTGTTGCTGGGCAGGGATTGGGTGACAGTTGTGGGATCAGAGGACTGTTGCTGGGCAGGGATTGGGTGACAGTTGTGGGATCAGAGGACTGTTGCCGGGCAGGGATGGGGTGACAGTTGTGGGATCAGAGGACTGTTGCTGGGCAGGGATGGGGTGACAGTTGTGGGATCGGAGGACTGTTGCCGGGCAGGGATTGGGTGACAGTTGTGGCATCAGAGGACTGTTGCCGGGCAGGGATCAGGTGACAGTTGTGGGATTGGAGGACTGTTGCAGGGCAGTGATCAGGTGAAATTTGTTGTGGGATCAGAGAACTGTTGCTGGGCAGGGATGGGGTGACAGTTGTGGGATCAGAGGACTGTTGCCGGGCAGGGATCGGGTGACAGTTGTGGGATCAGAGGACTGTTGCCGGGCAGGGATCGGGTGACAGTTGTGGGATCAGAGGACTGTTGCTGGGCAGGGATGGGGTGACAGTTGTGGGATCAGAGGACTGTTGCTGGGCAGGGATTGGGTGACAGTTGTGGGATCAGAGGACTGTTGCTGGGCAGGGATGGGGTGACAGTTGTGGGATCAGAGGACTGTTGCCGGGCAGGGATCGGGTGACAGTTGTGGGATCAGAGGACTGTTGCCGGGCAGGGATGGGGTGACAGTTGTGGGATTGGAGGACTGTTGCTGGGCAGGGATGGGGTGACAGTTGTGGGATCAGAGGACTGTTGCTGGGCAGGGATTGGGTGACAGTTGTGGGATCAGAGGACTGTTGCTGGGCAGGGATGGGGTGACAGTTGTGGGATCGGAGGACTGTTGCTGGGCAGGGATTGGGTGACAGTTGTGGGATCAGAGGACTGTTGCTGGGCAGGGATTGGGTGACAGTTGTGGGATCAGAGGACTGTTGCTGGGCAGGGATTGGGTGACAGTTGTGGGATCAGAGGACTGTTGCTGGGCAGGGATTGGGTGACAGTTGTGGGATCAGAGGACTGTTGCTGGGCAGGGATTGGGTGACAGTTGTGGGATCAGAGGACTGTTGCTGGGCAGGGATTGGGTGACAGTTGTGGGATCAGAGGACTGTTGCCGGGCAGGGATGGGGTGACAGTTGTGGGATCGGAGGACTGTTGCCGGGCAGGGATCGGGTGACAGTTGTGGGATTGGAGGACTGTTGCCGGGCAGGGATCGGGTGACAGTTGTGGGATTGGAGGACTGTTGCAGGGCAGTGATCGGGTGACAGTTGTGGGATCAGAGGACTGTTGCTGGGCAGGGATTGGGTGACAGTTGTGGGATCAGAGGACTGTTGCCGGGCAGGGATTGGGTGACAGTTGTGGGATCGGAGGACTGTTGCCGGGCAGGGATCGGGTGAAATTTGTTGTGGGGTCAGAGGACTGTTGCTGGGCAGGGATGGGGTGACAGTTGTGGGATCGGGTGACAGTTGTGGGATCAGAGGACTGTTGCCGGGCAGGGATCGGGTGACAGTTGTGGGATTGGAGGACTGTTGCAGGGCAGGGATTGGGTGACAGTTGTGGGATTGGAGGACTGTTGCTGGGCAGGGTTTGGTGACAGTTGTGGGATCAGAGGACTGTTGCCGGGCAGGGATCGGGTGACAGTTGTGGGATTGGAGGACTGTTGCAGGGCAGTGATCAGGTGAAATTTGTTGTGGGATCAGAGGACTGTTGCTGGGCAGGGATGGGATGACAGTTGTGGGATCAGAGACTGTTGCTGGGCAGGGATGAGGTGACAGTTGTGGGATCAGAGACTGTTGCCGGGCAGGGATTGGGTGACAGTTGTGGGATCAGAGGACTGTTGCCGGGCAGGGATCGGGTGACAGTTGTGGGATTGGAGGACTGTTGCAGGGCAGTGATCAGGTGAAATTTGTTGTTGGATCAGAGGACTGTTGCTGGGCAGGGATGGGGTGACAGTTGTGGGATCAGAGACTGTTGCTGGGCAGGGATGGGGTGACAGTTGTGGGATCAGAGACTGTTGCCGGGCAGGGATTGGGTGACAGTTGTGGGATCAGAGGACTGTTGCCAGGCAGGAATTGGGGGATTGGAGCACTGTTGTGGGACAGGGATTGTGTGACAGTTGTGGGATTGGAGGACTGTTGCCGGGCAGGGATTGGGTGACAGTTGTGGGATTGGAGGACTGTTGCCGGGCAGGGGTTGGGTGACAGTTGTGGGATCAGAGGACTGTTGCAGGGCAGTGATCAGGTGAAATTTGTTGTGGGATCAGAGACTGTTGCTGGGCAGGGATTGGGTGACAGTTGGGGGATTGGAGGACTGTTGCCAGGGAGGGATCAGGTGACAGTTGTGGGATCAGAGGACTGTTGCTGGGCAGGGATTGGGTGACAGTTGTGGGATCAGAGGACTGTTGCCAGGCAGGGATCGGGTGACATTTGGGGGATTGGAGCACTGTTGCGGGAAAGGGATTGGGTGACAGTTGTGGGATTGGAGGACTGTTGCCATGCAGGGATTGGGTGACCGTTGTGGGATAAGAGTACTGTTGCAGGGCAGGGATTGGGCTACAGTTGGGGGATTGGAGGGCTGTTGCCTGGCAGGGATCGGGTGACAGTTGGGGGCTGAGGTGGTACGGAATTGTCAGTTACTGTGGAGCAGGAGGAGTGACAGTATGCAGCCCACAACTGAGTGGTTTCCGGTGGGCTGGGTGAGTGGGGGAACAATCAGATGTTGCTGAAGACCCTGTATGCCGTATATTTAGGTGATATTGAGAGGCTCCCACTTACATGCATGATTCTCCCCAGAGGCAGGCTGTAATGTAGCGAGTGTCGGTACCTTAAAGGAAAGCTGGAACTTGCATTCTCTGGATGGACTAGACTACCAGGGAGATAAAGATGGGAAGGACTGCTAGATAAACTGCCATGGAAGGCTATTGGAGTGGGGGGGAGGGGGGACACTAGTCCACTGGGGGATATTTAAAGGGGAAGAAAGGGAGGCTGCTAGACTACCAGTGGAAGATAGAAACTAAAGCAGAACCAGCAGATCAGCAAAGAAAGGGAAACCAACCAGCAACAACCCCTTCTTTCTTATAAAGGGGGGTGGCTAATACTACAGAAATATTTATTTATTTACTGTATTTATAAAGCACCAACTTATTACGCAGTGCTGAAAATACTTTTTAGCTACCTCTTATAACACCACCCACTTTTGAGACCACACCCTCTGCATAATAAAGCAACTAAGTATGCTTTCTAGAAACCTTTTATCCCCCATGTTACCTTTAGACATGTTTTGTTATTGTTGCAGCACTAGGAGAAAAATACAACATAATGCAGAAAAATATTACTGTATTTCAAACTTGAATACCGTCAACAAACACGGCAGCAACAAAATGTAAGTCATATAACAGATGGAATGAATGGCGAAATGTAATTGGTGTTTGTATTATCTACCATAGCACTTTTTATTTTTAAAGAATAATAAATGAAATTTGAGAAATTGTATTTTTTTTTTTTTTTTTTAATGCATGAGAAATAAAATTATTCCTAATGGACAAAAAACAGCCAAAGAAAACCTTGTTTATACTAGAAATAATTGATGTATAGATCTCTAAGGTGTTATAAGTAGTGATAAAGTTATTTCTATCGGTGTAGCTAGAATGTGAGAACTGCTCTGGTCCACATCGGATCCACAACAGGTCTGGGTGTGCAGTGGGTACATTTTATTTTTTGCACTGGGAGCATTATTATGTTTCATATCACAAATGGCTTCTCTGAGTGTTTGGACTATTATACTGTTCTCAATAAGAGTCCCATCAGGATGTACATTTTAGGGCACACAGGAACGTCAGTGATTAGACAGGGAGAATTCCCCAAGTATATCGACCAGAAAATCTAATCCATAAAGAATTAAACATCATGGTGGAGCTGAATTGTTTTATTTCGGATTTGTGAACTCTTTGCGTACTGTAATTTTTCTATTTATTGATGTAGAATCATATTTATGCTTTTAGAGTGAAATACAGACTGCAATATTTCCTTTCACCACTAGGTGGAGGTCTTGGATTATGCCTTTTGTCAAGTGCCTTGAGAAACGGCATGTAGTCCGAAACGTTGTGCTCTCAATATGCTGCACCTGCGCTAAACAAATACATTTCAAGTGTTGGAGAAGCATCTCTTTGCAAGGGTCGAGTCCAGACTGGCTTTGCTGCTTGGATTGCAATGATGTTTAGAGGTTTGATGGTCCTCTTACTATAACCTTTGACTCCCCTACAGATATTGTCTGCACACTGAGGCCCGTGGATACACTCTTGTTTGCAATGGAAATGGGGGCGGCCATACTTATTTCCTTATAAGCAATACCAGTTGCCTGGCAGCCCTGCTGATCCTCTGCATCCTCTTCATGTTTCTTATTTCTGCTTTACTGTATTTATCATGTGAACATGTGTATTCCCGGGATGCTCTCCTGTGTACTGTGTGCTACAGAAGATGTTAGCACTGTATTATTACTAATAAAATATGTCTACAAAAAAATAAGTGTGTATAATTTGTTTTTACCACTGGATGAAAGATGCTGAAACCTCTGGATATGGCAGCTCCTGACACCTCTATATAACTGCTGTCACTGCTCTCTCCTCATCTGGCACTGCCCCTCTCTCCCCAGCGCTCTTCCCACACACTGTGCTACAGCGCCACCCCCTGACACCTCTATATAACTGCTGTCACTGCTCTCTCCTCATCTGGCACTGCCCCTCTCTCCCCAGCGCTCTTCCCACACACTGTGCTACAGCGCCACCCCCTGACACCTCTATATAACTGCTGTCAATGCTCTCTCCTCATCTGGCACTGCCCCTCTCTCCCAGCGCTCTTCCCACACACTGTGCTACAGCGCCACCCCCTGACACCTCTATATAACTGCTGTCACTGCTCTCTCCTCATCTGGCACTGCCCCTCTCTCCCAGCGCTCTTCCCACACACTGTGCTACAGCGCCACCCCCTGACACCTCTATATAACTGCTGTTAATGCTCTCTCCCAGCGCTCTTCCCACACACTGTGCTACAGCGCCACCCCCTGACACCTCTATATAACTGCTGTCAATGCTCTCTCCTCATCTGGCACTGCCCCTCTCTCCCCAGCGCTCTTCCCACACACTGTGCTACAGCGCCACCCCCTGACACCTCTATATAACTGTTGTCAATGCTCTCTCCTCATCTGGCACTGCCCCTCTCTCCCCAGCGCTCTTCCCACACACTGTGCTACAGCGCCACCCCCTGACACATCTATATAACTGCTGTCAATGCTCTCTCCTCATCTGGCACTGCCCCTCTCTCCCAGCGCTCTTCCCACACACTGTGCTACAGCGCCACCCCCTGACACCTCTATATAACTGCTGTCACTGCTCTCTCCTCATCTGGCACTGCCCCTCTCTCCCAGCGCTCTTCCCACACACTGTGCTACAGCGCCACCCCCTGACACCTCTATATAACTGCTGTCACTGCTCTCTCCTCATCTGGCACTGCCCCTCTCTCCCAGCGCTCTTCCCACACACTGTGCTACAGCGCCACCCCCTGACACCTCTATATAACTGCTGTCACTGCTCTCTCCTCATCTGGCACTGCCCCTCTCTCCCAGCGCTCTTCCCACACACTGTGCTACAGCGCCACCCCCTGACACCTCTATATAACTGCTGTCAATGCTCTCTCCTCATCTGGCACTGCCCCTCTCTCCCCAGTGCTCTTCCCACACACTGTGCTACAGCGCCACCCCCTGACACCTCTATATAACTGCTGTCAATGCTCTCTCCTCATCTGGCACTGCCCCTCTCTCCCCAGCGCTCTTCCCACACACTGTGCTACAGCGCCACCCCCTGACACCTCTATATAACTGCTGTCAATGCTCTCTCCTCATCTGGCACTGCCCCTCTCTCCCCAGCGCTCTTCCCACACACTGTGCTACAGCGCCACCCCCTGACACCTCTATATAACTGCTGTTAATGCTCTCTCCCAGCGCTCTTCCCACACACTGTGCTACAGCGCCACCCCCTGACACCTCTATATAACTGCTGTCACTGCTCTCTCCTCATCTGGCACTGCCCCTCTCTCCCCAGCGCTCTTCCCACACACTGTGCTACAGCGCCACCCCCTGACACCTCTATATAACTGCTGTCAATGCTCTCTCCTCATCTGGCACTGCCCCTCTCTCCCCAGCGCTCTTCCCACACACTGTGCTACAGCGCCACCCCCTGACACCTCTATATAACTGCTGTCACTGCTCTCTCCTCATCTGGCACTGCCCCTCTCTCCCCAGCGCTCTTCCCACACACTGTGCTACAGCGCCACCCCCTGACACCTCTATATAACTGCTGTCAATGCTCTCTCCTCATCTGACACTGCCCCTCTCTCCCAGCGCTCTTCCCACACACTGTGCTACAGCGCCACCCCCTGACACCTCTATATAACTGCTGTCACTGCTCTCTCCTCATCTGGCACTGCCCCTCTCTCCCCAGCGCTCTTCCCACACACTGTGCTACAGCGCCACCCCCTGACACCTCTATATAACTGTTGTCAATGCTCTCTCCTCATCTGGCACTGCCCCTCTCTCCCCAGCGCTCTTCCCACACACTGTGCTACAGCGCCACCCCCTGACACCTCTATATAACTGCTGTCAATGCTCTCTCCTCATCTGGCACTGCCCCTCTCTCCCCAGCGCTCTTCCCACACACTGTGCTACAGCGCCACCCCCTGACACCTCTATATAACTGCTGTCAATGCTCTCTCCTCATCTGGCACTGCCCCTCTCTCCCAGCACTCTTCCCACACACTGTGCTACAGCGCCACCCTGTGACACTTCTATATAACTGCTGTCAATGCTCTCTCCTCATCTGGCACTGCCCCTCTCTCCCAGCACTCTTCCCACACACTGTGCTACAGCGCCACCCCCTGACACCTCTATATAACTGCTGTTAATGCTCTCTCCCAGCGCTCTTCCCACACACTGTGCTACAGCGCCACCCCCTGACACCTCTATATAACTGCTGTCAATGCTCTCTCCTCATCTGGCACTGCCCCTCTCTCCCCAGCGCTCTTCCCACACACTGTGCTACAGCGCCACCCCCTGACACCTCTATATAACTGTTGTCAATGCTCTCTCCTCATCTGGCACTGCCCCTCTCTCCCCAGCGCTCTTCCCACACACTGTGCTACAGCGCCACCCCCTGACACCTCTATATAACTGCTGTCAATGCTCTCTCCTCATCTGGCATTGCCCCTCTCTCCCCAGCGCTCTTCCCACACACTGTGCTACAGCGCCACCCCCTGACACCTCTATATAACTGTTGTCAATGCTCTCTCCTCATCTGGCACTGCCCCTCTCTCCCCAGCGCTCTTCCCACACACTGTGCTACAGCGCCACCCCCTGACACCTCTATATAACTGCTGTCAATGCTCTCTCCTCATCTGGCATTGCCCCTCTCTCCCCAGCGCTCTTCCCACACACTGTGCTACAGCGCCACCCCCTGACACCTCTATATAACTGCTGTCAATGCTCTCTCCTCATCTGGCACTGCCCCTCTCTCCCCAGCGCTCTTCCCACACACTGTGCTACAGCGCCACCCCCTGACACCTCTATATAACTGTTGTCAATGCTCTCTCCTCATCTGGCACTGCCCCTCTCTCCCAGCGCTCTTCCCACACACTGTGCTACAGCGCCACCCCCTGACACCTCTATATAACTGTTGTCAATGCTCTCTCCTCATCTGGCACTGCCCCTCTCTCCCCAGCGCTCTTCCCACACACTGTGCTACAGCGCCACCCCCTGACACCTCTATATAACTGTTGTCAATGCTCTCTCCTCATCTGGCACTGCCCCTCTCTCCCCAGCGCTCTTCCCACACACTGTGCTACAGCGCCACCCCCTGACACCTCTATATAACTGTTGTCAATGCTCTCTCCTCATCTGGCACTGCCCCTCTCTCCCCAGCGCTCTTCCCACACACTGTGCTACAGCGCCACCCCCTGACACCTCTATATAACTGCTGTCAATGCTCTCTCCTCATCTGGCACTGCCCCTCTCTCCCAGCGCTCTTCCCACACACTGTGCTACAGCGCCACCCCCTGACACCTCTATATAACTGCTGTCAATGCTCTCTCCTCATCTGGCACTGCCCCTCTCTCCCCAGCGCTCTTCCCACACACTGTGCTACAGCGCCACCCCCTGACACCTCTATATAACTGCTGTCAATGCTCTCTCCTCATCTGGCACTGCCCCTCTCTCCCCAGCGCTCTTCCCACACACTGTGCTACAGCGCCACCCCCTGACACCTCTATATAACTGTTGTCAATGCTCTCTCCTCATCTGACACTGCCCCTCTCTCCCCAGCGCTCTTCCCACACACTGTGCTACAGCGCCACCCCCTGACACCTCTATATAACTGCTGTCAATCCTCTCTCCTCATCTGGCACTGCCCCTCTCTCCCCAGCGCTCTTCCCACACACTGTGCTACAGCGCCACCCCCTGACACCTCTATATAACTGCTGTCAATGCTCTCTCCTCATCTGGCACTGCCCCTCTCTCCCCAGCGCTCTTCCCACACACTGTGCTACAGCGCCACCCCCTGACACCTCTATATAACTGCTGTCAATGCTCTCTCCTCATCTGGCATTGCCCCTCTCTCCCCAGCGCTCTTCCCACACACTGTGCTACAGCACCACCCCCTGACACCTCTATATAATTGCTGTCACTGCGCTCTCCTGGGCGCTGTTACAGGGGGATAGAACACAAGAACAGGAAAAAGGAAGAAGTAGGTAGTACACACATGATGGACCCCGGAGAAGTGAGTATTTGTTGACCCCCTTCGCTGTTCGTGTGCCTGCTGCTGCGTCCCACCCTCGACGTTTTTCATATGCCTGACCCTGCTCCCCCCAAAAAACAGTAAAACACGATTGTGCATGGTATGATTATGGTATGATTAACATGCACAATCAAACTGCAGTATGCCGCGGCAACCCTACTCGCTGATGCAGAGGGAGGGAGCCGCCACTATGAGTGCTTCTATCAGCACTTCTCCTTTCTGACAAGGAATTTCTCTCCCTCACTACACTGTCCCTGTTTTACTCCCATGCCCTTCCCAGGTCTCCTCCTTCACTTCACTGCCCCTGCTCACTCCCATGCTCTACCCCGCTCTCCTCCTTCACTCCACTGCCTCTGCTCATTCCCATGCTCTACCCCGCTCCACTCCACTGCCCCTGCTCACTCCTATGCCCTACCCCCCCTTCTCCTTCACTCTCATCATCTTGGAGGAAGAAGTAAACCTGCTATTGGTGACTTACCCCAACATCTACTACCTCCTGGACCCTATCCCATCCAGCACCCTAGAGCCCTCTTTTCCCAGACCTGGCTCCTGTCCTCACCTCCCTGTTCAACTTCTCCACCAGACCTTCCCCTCAAACTTCAAGCAGGCTACTGTACTCCCCCTGCTGAATATACTCTCACTCAACCCCTCACTACCCTCCAACTACTGCCTCAAAACGCCTTGAGTGCCTGGTCCACCGTCATCTGACCTAGTCCTCAGTACCAACTCCTTATTTGACCCCTGCAATCTGACCCACCCGCTCAACTGAAGCAGCTCTCATCATAGTGGTTAGTGACTGGTTAATGCAAAAGACGAAGGCAAATTTTCCATCCGACTCCTCCTTGACCTCTCCTCAACATTTAACCCTGTGACCGATTCCTTTCTTCTCCAATCTTTGCAGCCCATGGGCAACCATGACTTATCCTTGGCCTGATTCTCCTCACATCTCTCCAACCGCTCCTTGAAAACCTCCTTCAACAGCTCCTCTTCCACCTTCCTTTCAGTTGCGGTCCCCCAGGGCTCTGTCTGTGGCCCCTTACTGTTTTCAATTTACACCTCCTCTATTGGCAAAGTCATCTCCTCCCTGGGCTTCAAATACCACCTGTGTGTTGATTTTTCTGCCACACGCAACATTACTCCTCCCCATATCACAGTAACAACACGCAATTTCCCTACCCCCCATGCCGAGGCCATGGGTGTCACCCAGGACTCAGAGCTTTCCTTTGCCCCCACATCCAAAACATTACCTGACCTGCAATTTCCACCGTTACAGCATCTCCAGGATCCGCCCCTGCCAAACTCCTTGTTCATGCCCTCATCATCTTCTGCCTGGACTACTGCATCATGACTGCAGCAGCCAGATTCATCCAAAGGGACAGAGCAGCCCTGATAGATTTGTAAAAACTGGCTGGGGACCCTCAACAGAATACGGTGGATTTGAATCACCCTTTACCAACGTATATAGGCAATGCCTTTACATTTATCCCCCTTCGATTCCTGGAGGGTCAGTAGAACTGTTTATGAAAAGTGTCCTGGAGGACTGCAGAGCCTTGATCTATCCTAAGGATCACACAAATTTAACTGAGTTGTAAAAATGGGCATTGCGCAGTCTAAGAGAAAATCAGGACATAACCATTCGGGAAGCAGATAAAGGGGAAGGAGTTGTTATCTTATCTACAAAAGACTACCAGGAGGAGTGCCCAAGACAATTGAACGATAGATCCACCTATACACGGCTACCTAGTGATCCATCAGGAATTAAAGAAATTATTATCTAAGGCTTGTTCAGAGGGGACTATAGACAGGAAAGACGTCAATAAATTGTTTCCTCAATATCCGAGAAGTCCAGTTTGGTACTCTATACCGAAAATACACAAGTCTCTGGACAAACCACCTGGGAGGCCAATAGTTTCTGCTATTGGTTCCCTTACTGAACCTTTATCTCAGTTTTTGGACTCTAAATTAAGGCCTCTTTTAAAAACTATCCCATCCTTCGTAGGGGACACTTTGGAATTTCTTAATATCCTAAATGATTTTGAATGGCAGTCATCATATGCTCTAGCGACTATTGATGATGTGTCTCTTTATAGTAGGATTTGCCATGCTGACGGCCTAAGGGCTGTTGAAAGTTTTTTCTCCCCTTTATCACTCATTCAGATTCAGAACGATGGTTTACGTTGGTGGGTCTGGAGTTTATCCTCACCAGGAATGCGTTCCTGTTTGACAGTCAGTGGTTCAGTCAGGAGGTCGGCACGGCAATGGGGAACCCGTGGCCCCCACCTATGCAGGTCTCTTCATGGGCCACTGGGAGGCCAACTACATCTTTATGGTGGGGAACGCGTTCCTAGGGAGGCTCAAACTCTGGATCCGTTTTATTGATGATATTTTGTTGGTTTTGGATGGAGGACAGGATGATTTTTTACAATTCATGGGATATGTGCACGCCAATGATGTCAATATGGCCTTTACCTACACATGGGGATATCAGAAAGTTGATTTTTTGGATTTGTGTATAGATGCAACCGGGGGTCTTTGATAACTAAAACCTTGTCAATTATTTACTGTATGCTACTAGTTACTGCCCCCCCCCCCCCCCGCCCCTACGGTGAGGTCTCTCCCCTTTAGTCAATTGTGTGAGAGGCTTTTGGTGAGGGTTTACAAATAAGGAGATATTAATCAGGCCTTTGAAAAGGCGGCCAATAAAAGTAGGGACTCCCTTCAAAGCAAAAAAGTGAAGAGCTCTGATAACAGATTCTACATGCACTTTACCTATTCCCCAATGTTTGAGTCCATCAAGAAATCTATGTAGAAGAATTGGTGGATTATCCAACAGGACAATCTGTTAAATGAAAAATGTAGACTCCCTCCTTGTGTTTCTTACAGGAAACCATCTAGTTTAAAATACCAACTAACTACAGGGTGGGCCATTTATATGGATACACCTTAATAAAATGGGAATGGTTGGTGATATTAACTTCTTGTTTGTGGCACATTAGTATATGTAAGGGGGAATACCTTTCAAGATGGGTGGTGACCATGGCGGCCATTTTGAAGTTGGCCATTTTGAATCCAACTTTTGTTTTTTCAATAGGAAGAGGGTCATATGACACATCAAACTTAGTGGGAATTTCACAAGAAAAACAATGCTGTGCTTGGTTTTAACATAACTTTATTATTTCATGAATTATTTACAAGTTTCTGACCACTTATAAAATGTATTCAATGCTGCCCATTGTGTTGAATTGTCAATGCAACCCTCTTCTCCCAGTCTTCACACACTGATGGCAACACTGCAGGAGAAATGCTAGCACTGGCTTCCAGTATCTGTACCCTCTTCTCCCACTCTTCACACACTGATAGCAACACCGCAGGAGAAATGCTAGCACAGGCTTCCAGTATCCGTACCCTCTTCTCCCACTCCTCACACACTGATAGCAACACCGCAGGAGAAATGCCAGCACAGGCTTCCAGTATCCGTAGTTTCAGGTGCTGCACATCTCATATCTTCACAGCAATTGCCTTCAGACAGATGACCCCAAAGATAAAAGTCTAAGGGGGTCAGATCGGGAGACCATGGGGGCCATTCAACTGGCCCGCGACTACCAATCCAGTTTCCAGGAAACTGTACATCTAGGAATGCTCGGACCTGACACCCATAATGTGGTGGTGCACCATCTTGCTGGAAAAACTCAGGGAACGTGCCAGCTTCAGTGCATAAAGAGGGAAACACATCATCATGTAGCAATTTCGCATATCCAGTGGCCTTTAGGTTTCCATTGATGAAGAATGGCCCCACTATCTTTGTACCCCATATAACACACCATACCATCAATTTTTTTGTTCCAACAGTCTTGGAGGGATCTATCCAATGTGGGTTAGTGTCAGACCAATAGCGGTGGGTTTGTTAGTTAACTTCACCACTCACATAAAAGTTTGCCTCATCACTGAGCAAAATCTTCTGCGTAAATTGAGGGCCCTGTTCCAATTTTTGTTTTGCCCATCCTGCAAATTCAGTGCGCCGATCTGGGTCATCCTCTTTGAGATGCTGCAGTAGCTGGAGTTTGTAAGGGTGCCATTTGTGAGTAGCTAATATCCACCGAAGGGATGTTCGACCAATGCCACTCTCCAGTGACATGCGGCGAGTGCTACGTTGTGGGCTCTTGCTGAATGAAGCTAGGACAGCCACTGATGTGTCTTCATTAGTGACAGATTTCATGCATTCACATTTTGGCAAATCCAACGCTGAACCAGTTTCACGAAACTTAGCAAGCAGTTTGCTAACTGTAGCATGGGAGATGGGTGGTCTTATCGGGTGTCTTGCATTGAAATCTGCTGCAATGACCCGGTTACTGCGTTCACCAGACATCAACACAATTTTTATCCACTCCTCATGTGTTAACCTCGGCGATATGTCAATGGCTGTAAACAAAGAGAAACTAAATAAAGAACTCATGAAAGAATAAAGTTACGTTAAAACCAAGCACACCATTGTTTTTCTTGTGAAATTCCCAATAAGTTTGATGTGTCACATGACCCTCTTCCTATGGATTCAAAATGTCCGCCTTCAAAATGGCCGCCATGGTCACCACCCATCTTAAAGTTCCCCCCTCACATATACTAATGTGCCACAAACAGGAAGTTAATATCACTAACCATTCCCATTTATTAAGGTGTATCCATATAAATGGCCCACCCTGTAGAAGTGAGTTTGTTAGCTCCAGGATATCAAATGGGCTTGGCCGTACGAGGTCCATGGGTAACTACAAATGTGGCAGTTGTTCTTGTAGCAATTTTATGGTGACAGGAAAAAGCTTTGAGAGATTTGGCCAAACGGTGAGATTTAAACAATTTATGAATTGCAGGTCCAGAGGAGTGATTTATGAGTTGATTTGTCCCTGTGAAAGATTGTGTGTTGCTATGACAACACAAATGATGCAGGAACGTTGCCAACAACATTGTAGATCCCTTGGCAACCTCAATGCTAAGGGAAGCCCCAGGGTTATGCACAATACGAATGAAATCCATGCGGGAGATTCTACTAAAAACATTTTTGGGTTAGAATCAGTAGCCAAGGATAGGAGAGGTGGTGATTGGAACAAGAAAATATTGAGGAGGGAAAGCTTCTGGATTTCCTTTTTCAACACTACTGGAGTCTTGGGTTTAAATGGGCGTAATGATAGGTCAGTCTTTTTGTAGTTGCTATGAATACATTTTTTATGGTTTTATATGTGTTATTTCTGTATTATTAATTTTCTCTTATCTCATCTTCTCTCTTTTCTATACCTCTACCTTACTGAGAACTGTGTAACACTACGGAGTCCGTCCGGCCGCTTGTTTCTGACATAGGATTTAGGTACCGTATTTTTCGGAATATACCTCGCTCCGGCATATAAGACGCACCTAGATTTAGAGGGCAAAAATCAGGAAAAAAAAAATTAAACTAAACCTAGGTGCGTCTATGGTGCAGGGGCTTCTTATGGACCTCTAACTCCCCCAAAACTGTCTTTATCTAAGCTACACTGCCCATCTATACTAACACCTGCTACACTACACTTCCCTTACCCCTGCTGCCCCCACCAACTACACATTACTTCACTAACCCCTACTACAACTACACTACACTACAGTATACTACACTTCCCTCACTAACACCTGCAGCCAACCCAAACTACTCTACACTTCACTAAGTAACCCCTCCAGCCAACCCAAACTACACTACACTTCATTAACTAACCCCTCCAGCCAACCCAAACTACACTACATTTCACTAACTAACCCCTGCAGCCAACACAAACTACACTACACTTCACTAACTGACCCCGCCAGCCCTACACTTCACTAACTAACCCCTGCAGCCAACACAAACTACACTACACTTCACTAACTAACCCCTCCAGCCAACCCAAGATGCACTACACTTCACTAACTAACCCCTCCAGCCAACCCAAGATGCACTACACTTCACTAACTGACCCCTCCAGCCAACCCAAACTACACTACACTTCACTAACTAATCACTCCAGCCAACCCAAACTACACTACACTTCACTAACTGACCCCTCCAGGCAAACCAAACTACACTACACTTCACTAACTGAGACATCCAGGCAAACCAAACTACACTACACTTCACTAACTGACCCCTCCAGGCAACCCAAACTACACTACACTTCACTAACTGACCCCTCCAGGCAACCCAAACTACACTACACTTCACTAACTAACCCCTCCAGCCAACCCAAACTACACTACACTTCACTAACTGACCCCGCCAGCCCTACACTTCACTAACTAACCCCTCCAGCCCTACACTTCACTAACTAACCCCTCCAGCCAACCCAAACTACACTACATTTCACTAACTAACCCCTGCAGCCAACACAAACTACACTACACTACACTTCACTAACTGACCCCGCCAGCCCTACACTTCACTAACTAACCCCTCCAGCCAACCCAAGCTACACTACACTTCACTAACTGACCCCTCCAGCCAACCCAAACTACACTACACTTCACTAACTGACCCCTCCAGCCAACCCAAACTCCACTACACTTCACTAACTGACCCCTCCAGCCAACCCAAACTCCACTACACTTCACTAACTGACCCCGCCAGCCCTACACTTCACTAACTAACCCCTCCAGCCCTACACTTCACTAACTAACCCCTCCAGCCAACCCAAACTACACTACATTTCACTAACTAACCCCTGCAGCCAACACAAACTACACTACACTACACTTCACTAACTGACCCCGCCAGCCCTACACTTCACTAACTAACCCCTCCAGCCAACCCAAGCTACACTACACTTCACTAACTGACCCCTCCAGCCAACCCAAACTACACTACACTTCACTAACTGACCCCTCCAGCCAACCCAAGCTACACTACACTTCACTAACTGACCCCTCCAGCCAACCCAAACTACACTACACTTCACTAACTGACCCCTCCAGCCAACCCAAACTCCACTACACTTCACTAACTGACCCCTCCAGCCAACCCAAACTCCACTACACTTCACTAACTAACGCCTCCAGCCGTCATCTGAGGATAAACTAGTAGTAGGAGGCGCCCTTGTAGTATAAATTGCACTTAGGCTTATTAAAATGAACAGTAACATATATAGTAGATCGCCTACCTTAAGAATCGACTCTCCACTCGGTAGGATGAGTATAAAAATTTAATAATGATAAGCACTCAGGACAACGCGTTTCGCGGTATAAGCCGCTTCATCAGGTCAAAATAGTGCTGTAGTCAGTAGTAGATTTACTGGGCGCCAAACCTGGTTAATGGTTAATGGTGTGTGCTCTCACTTATAGTTATACTACTACTGACTACAGCACTATTTTGACCTGATGAAGCGGCTTATACCGCGAAACGCGTTGTCCTGAGTGCTTATCATTATTAAATTTTTATACTCATCCTACCGAGTGGAGAGTCCATTCTTAAGGTAGGCGATCTACTATATATGTTACTGTTCATTTTAATAAGCCTAAGTGCAATTTATACTACAAGGGCGCCTCCTACTACTAGTTTATCTCGAGTCTAACACCCCACAATTGTTGGATTGTTATTTCTCACCACAAATTTGTGGTAAGATACCTTTTTTCGAAGGAGCTGCGACCATCTACCCTAAAGACCGAGTGGAGACGGGTTTTCTCCACATGCGCATTCGAGTGGTTGCCTCTCCAAGCAACCTATACTTGTGAGTAGCATCATTTGCATATCTAGACCAGATTGCAAGGATAATACACTATAGGGGCTCCTGGTGTCTCTGTGGTTTTTTTTCCTCTTTTTTCGTTACACAGTGTCATCTGAGGATCCCATTAGCTGTTATCAGAGGGTCCAGCAATCCCATCCAGTATTCCCGCTCTTTAAGTGTCAAAATCGCTGGCTCCTCTCCACTGCAGTCATGCTTGTATGCAGGCTCACGGTGATCACGCTGCGATTACACGCTGCCGCCCAGCCGACTTCCTCCATAGTTACGGCGTCCTCTTCTTAGTTACAGTGCCCCTTTCTGTGTGACGAGCGGCGCATGTGCGCCGGGGTCACGCATGACGTCAGGCGCACGTGCGCTGCTCGTCACACATAAGGGGGCACTGTAACTAAGAAAAGGACGCTGTAACTATGGAGGAAGCCGGCAAGGCGGCAGCGCGTGATCACAGCGAGCCTGCATACAAGCATGACTGCAGTGGAGAGGAGCCAGCGACTTGGACACTTAAAGAGCGGGGATACTGGATGGGATTGCTGGACCCTCTGATGACACCTAATGGGATCCTCAGATGACGGCTGCTGCGACCTTGGATGACAGCGGTCAGACGAAGGAGGAGAGGATCGGGGCGGCAGGATCCGGTAAGTATGTTATGGGGCGAAAATACTGTACCTTTGTAATATAAGACGCACCCACTTTCCCCCCCCCCCCCCAGTTTTGGGGAAGAAAAAGTGCGTCTTTTATTGCGAAAAATACGGTAGGTCTCAGGAGGCCCTGTTTTGCTATCTTTTGCTGTAATTTCCCTGGCGTTTGTATTTACCCACGGTATCCATGGCAACCTTTACGGACATAATTTGTCCGACTGTGGCGTTTAACTGGGAGGGATTTGGGAGTCATGGAGGCGTGGTTTTCGCCTAGACGCGGTTGCCTCCGCCTCCTTGATTATGCCCCGTCACCGCCGCTCTGATAGGCTACACTAGCATATGATGACTTCCGGTTTCCGGTTGGTGGAACGCAGATGCGTCCCGGAAGTCATAGATGTCGGAGATCGGCGTGCAGAGGAGGCGTCCATGTTTGCTTGCCATTTGGCAAGTTGCTTTATTGTATATAAGGAGGGTTTTCAGGGGGGCTCACTGTCCTGATTAAGCACCCCCATACTAGGGTGCGAAACAGCTGTCAACGCTAACGTGTTTTCTCTCTCTCCATAGTACCTATGTGCCTACAGCAATTGTATGTATTTTATGGATTTTTCTAATAAATAGGTATTTTAAAATGCTTCAGACTCTCTTTAAGCCTATCTGGACAAGTATTCTCGTTCAGATAGGCGCCACTCAAGGCTACCTGGGTGAGTATTCTCGTCCAGTGCACATGCACGCGTGACCACCACTCCGAGCAGCGGTATTTCCACGTCGGCAGTTGGGGAAAGGAAGCGAGGCTTCCCTGAACTAATCCCAGTGCCTGTAATTAATGGACATGACACTGATCAGGGGCCATGTCCATTCATAACAAAGAACTGTAAAGAAAAAAATTATAAAATAAATACATAAATAGTTGCCCTTTTAATATGTATGTCATGAGGGTATATTACTGTTACTTTTTACAATTCATGGGACACAAAAAAAAAAAACCCTGAAAAATATACACCTTTAGGGCTTGTTCACACTAAGGGCGTTTTTTGCCCTATTTTCAAGCGCAGGCGATTTTCAAAATCTCCCTAAAAGCCCTTATGCAATGATTCTCTATGAGTCTTCTGATTGGTCCTTTCAATTCATTTTCATTTCCAGCGTTTATCTACTTTACATTGCAGAAACGCTAACGCTAAAAATGCTCCATGTCCTGCGTTTGCGATTTTGGTGATCATAATTGCTCTAGTGGAATTTGGCCCATCCATTAACATTAGCTGAGCATTTAGGGAAAACGCTAGCGTTTTGAAAACCTCCCTAAACATTGGAAAAAAAAAAAAAAAAAAAAAAAAATAAATCGCTGTAGTGGGTTCTAGCCCTTAAGTAAGGCAAATACAGCATTAACGGATTGTGTTTGAGGGATACTTTTACCACCAGGTAAGGGGTACCTCTGGGGAGGCGTTGTGTGCCCGGGCTTACGCCTGTATAATTATGCATTGTCAAAACCTGGATATCTCACAGGAATGGGCATTTCACCATAGAAGATGAGCCCTGAACTGGAGGCCCCCCCAACTGACCCGGCAACCTGCGATGCCGTCCATGAGCTGATTATTGAGGACCACCGAATATCCACAATATATTCCAGATACTGGACATCTCAGGGGAGCGGGTTGGGTTTGTTATCTCCACTATTCTAGACATGTGCAGCAGGCCAAGCTTTCAGCAAAGTGGGTGCCGTAATGTTTGAACAGCGATCACAAGAGGGAACGAGTTGAAGCATCCAAAGCCGCTTTGGCCCATTTTGAAGCTGCAGAGGATATTTTGGCCAGGTTAGTGACTGAGGATGAAACCTGACTCCACAGTGATGATCCTGATAACAAGGAACAGGCAAAGGAATGGCCACACCAAGGGTTCCTACGACCAAAGACCTTCAGCGCCCACAAAGCGGCCAAAACACATCCAAAAATTCATGACATCCCCTCATATAGATGATGAGCTGCCGGTGTGGCCAGGACTAAAATGGATTTAGAGCAGTTTGTCACCTGCTTCAATGATAAAAAAAAAATACACAACACATGGTCACAATACACAGAGAGGCAAATTCATTTTCAGACTTGGCCATCAGTAAATCTGTCCATTAATGTTGCAATTTTAGCAAACTATCAACCATTCTGTTGGTTGAATTTGGATAGTGTTGATGATGCCAATCAACAACAAATAATCGTTTTATCGATCTGTTTTCCGTATCGATCCTATCTGAAATGATTAGATGGGTTATAATATTCTATCCCATTTATGGGCTCGATCAGTGATTTCCAATCGCAATAATCGCAGTGGAAGGTTGATCGTTGTCTGAAACACGGAGCTTAGATGGCCTGATAATTATAACAATACACATCTCTTGTTTAAAATGTAATTTTATTGATGTATGTAATAGTACATCAGTAATAACAACGCACTGCACACAATGCAAACAATAGACAATCAACCTGTCACCCCCCTCCCCCAAAGCTACAGCCCCTCCAAACTACATCCTTCTTTTAATGCTGGGAATACACCATGAGGTTTTTTGACAGATAGATGGCTCGAAAGATCACTTCTGATCTGATTTCGATCATTTTTCTAATCAATTTTCTCAAAGAAGTGAATGGAAATGGATCAGAAAAACGATCGGAAATTTGATCGGCCAGTAAATCTGCTGGAAAAAGCTAATTGTGTATTCCCAGCATATCTTTGTTTTAAGGCCCATACACACCCTCAACCAATCTGCCGGATTGTGGTCTGGTCTGTTGGACGACAATCAGCTGTGTGTGCACATTGCAAACAACTAGACGAGAGAAAGGCGGTTTTCCCAATCCATCTGGTGGATCAACTCCAGTGTTCTCCACAGAATTTTTTTCCAGCTGGGTGGCATGAAAAAGTAGCCGGGTGGGGCAAGATGAGAGAATGCAGGGCTGGTGCTTCTGTGCGCAACTCTGCTTATAGCTTAGGAGGAGGTGGTGAGCTGATAACAGCCGGGTGCTCACCAAAACTAGCCGGGTGGAGCACCCGGCTAAAAGAGCCTGGGGAGAACACTGAACTCACAGGACTGTTGGGCTGATAACGTGGAGTTGGCTACATGTGCACAATATCGTTTGACTGATGTACTTGTTTTCAATGCGGCCATGTCGAGCAGTCCGTTGTTTCGTTTGCACACAGTATGTAAATAATTTGGTCATTTAGTTGGTTGGTGCGCGGTAAATACAAGTCATGTAAATGGTTTTTGTGGAGTCAGTCATGTCGTGTTGTTGGTCGTGCACCTTTTTGGACATGTCTGCATACCTTTAGTCAACCCATCTATCCAGAGAATATACTTTATTAACCTCCTGAGCGGTATGGACGAGCTCAGCTCGTCCATCACCGCCGGAGGCTGCCGCTCAGGCCCTGCTGGGCCGATTTTCTTCAAATAAAGTGCAGCACACGCAGCCGGCACTTTGCCAGCCGCGTGTGCTGCCTGATCGCCGCCGCTCTGCGGCGATCCGCCGCGAGCAGCGGCGAAAGAGGGTCCCCCCAGCCGCCTGAGCCCAGCGTAGCCGGAACAAAAAGTTCCGGCCAGCGCTAAGGGCTGGATCGGAGGCGGCTGACGTCCATGACGTCACTCCGCTCGTCGCTATGGCGACGATCTAAGCAAAACAAGGAAGGCCGCTCATTGCGGCCTTCCTTGTTTATTCTGGGCGCCGGAGGCGATCGGAAGAACGCCTCCGGAGTGCCCTCTAGTGGGCTTTCATGCAGCCAACTTTCAGTTGGCTGCATGAAATAGTTTTTTTTTTATTAAAAAAAAACCCTCCCGCAGCCTCCCTGGCGATCTCAATAGAACGCCGGGGAGGTTAACAGCTTAATGCCTGGTACACACCATACAAGTTCCCATCAGATTGACGGGTCGAATCGATAATTTCCAACAGGTCCGATCTGATTTTCAATTATTTTTTTGTTCAATTTTGTACAGAAGTAACCAGAAATCAGATCAGACCTGACAGAAATTGTTAATTTGACCCGTTGATCTGACGGGAGATTGCATAGTGTGTACCAGGCATTAATCACAGGAGAGATACTTGGAGACGCATCATATTTCCATTCTAATAGGATTTATTTTGTTACATAACACAGAATCATTTCCAGCAACAGCTTCCCACATTTGTCTTTAGCAGTGATTGTAACGCATATAACAATAACCTGTCCCTCCTCTCCTACCCAGAATTCCTGCATCTCACCTCCAGCCCAAACACCTGTATCCAATCATCTCCTAATTTACATTTGGGGTGCAGCACTGAGGCATTGGGGTGTCTATAGCAGTGATTGTAACACATAACAATAACCTGTCCCCCTCTCCACCCCAGAATTCCTGTATCTTACCTCCAGCCCAAACACCTGTATCCAATCATCTTCTTCTAATTTACATTTGGGGTGCAGCACTGAGGCATTGGGGTGTCTATAGCAGTGATTGTAACACATAACAATAACCTGTCCCCCTCTCCACCCCAGAATTCCTGTATCTCATCTCCAGCCCAAACACTTGTATCCAATCATCTCCTATTTACATTTGGGGTGCAGCACTGAGGCATTGGGGTGTCTTTAGCAGTGACTGTAACACATATAACCATAACCTGTCCTCCTCTCCTCCCCAGAATTCTTGTATCTCACCTCCAGCCCAAACACCTGTATCCAATCATCTCCTAATTTACAATTGGGGTGCAGCACTGAGGCATTGGGGTGTCTATAGCTGTGACTGTAACACATATAACAATAACCTGTCCCCCTCTCCACCCCAGAATTCCTGTATCTCCCCTCCAGCCCAAAAACCTGTATCCAATCATCTCCTAATTTACATTTGGGGTGCAGCACTGAGGCATTGGGGTGTCTATAGCAGGGATTGTAATACATATAACAATAACCTGTCCCCCTCTCCTCCCCAGAATTCCTGTATCTCACCTCCAGCCTAAACACCTGTATCCAATCATCTCCTAATTTACATTTGGGGTGCAGCATTGAGGCATTGGGGTGTCTATAGCAGTGACTGTAACACATATAACAAAAACCTGTCTCCCTCTCCACCCCAGAATTCCTGTATTTCACCTCCAGCCCAAACACCTGTATCCAATCATCTCCTAATTTACATTTGGGGTGCAGCACTGAGGCATTGGGGTGTCTATAGCAGTGATTGTAACACATAACAATAACCTGTCCCCCTCTCCACCCCAGAATTCCTGTATCTCCCCTCCAGCCCAAACCCCTGTATCCAATCATCTCCCTCTAATTTACAGGTGGGGTGCAGCACTGAGGCATTGGGGTGTCTATAGCAGTGAATGTAACATATATAACAATAACCTGTCCCCCTCTCCACCCCAGAATTCCTGTATCTCACCTCAACCCCAAAAACCTGTATCCAATCATCTCCTAATTTACATTTGGGGTGCAGCACTGAGGCATTGGGGTGTATCGGCATTATTTGTACTGGAGTATAATATGACCTGGGAATACATCTGACTTATAATACCTCATGATTTGCTGCTGTCATATTTATAGTATTATTAGGTAATATAGCTGCCAGTCTTCCTCTGTGAGGGCGTAACAATATAGATCTATAACGTTACCCCTAAAATGATGTAGAGAAATCAGGAGATGCCTCGAAGATCCCGTCACAGTCACAGTGATCCAGTCTCTCTGAATATCGGTCCTGTGTGTGTCCAGCGTAACATTGCTGGGAGATAAATCCATCTCTTCTCATCTTACTGGACTTTGTGCATTCAGTTAACCATCAATCTTCTTCCCTCTTTCGGAATTAAAAAAATAAATCAGAGCTGCTTCCCATCTTCTACAAAGCCCCCCTCTCTATGCTCTCTAGCTATGATTAAGGAGCCATCTACTGCTCCGATACGCATGAGATTTTTATCTGTACACTGATGATGTATTTGGAATAAAGAGTTTTTCTACTTCACCCTACCTTTTGGTGTAGTGGGACTTCCTTGGTTACTTATGGGCCCCCCTCTCTATGTCGGGCACAAGGGGCTTATCTCGATTCTGGCCGTGGGTCCTGCAAGGGGATTGGGAGCTTACCATACTTTAACACTAAGGAGACCCCCAAATGCCTGTCCCAATGCCCCAGGTAAGCGGGTATAGAGGCAATTTTTTACTCCCTCTCCCAATTCAGAACACAGGGTTACATTTAAAAACATTTAATAAAAACCATCAATAAATAATTTGTAAAATATATACCCTTTCTTTTTAAAGCTGACCTGAACTCAGAACTTCTTTTCTGCTCTAAAAGATTCGCAACATAACCTTTAAAGAAAAACATTTCTTTGTTACAGCTGATACACATCCTACAATGAATCTGCAGTATTTCTAGTTCCTGCTTTCATGGAAGCAGACATATGGGGTTGACACCCTGTGTTTACAAATTACTGTAGCTGCTCTGCCGAGGCAGCCAGCTGACCCATAGAAACATTCACGTTAGTCAAATAAAAGGATTATTGGAGAGACCTGGCAGTAGATTACTTCATATCGGGCCTCCCTGTAATTTACTCCTGAGGCTGTTGAAGGAACCCGCTAGAAATATCATTTATTTTCCTGCCAGGATTTCCTATTGGTCAGTATGCCAATGGGATTCCTTAAATAGACTCTGTAACAAAATGTTCAGCCTTTTTCTACTATCCTACAAGTTCCTATATCTATTCTAAAGTGCTCTGCCTTACTGCAGCCTTTTTTAGTTGCTCCATTGCTGTAATAAATTAAATTTACTCTCTTTTGTCAGGCTTGTCGGCCCAAAGAGGAAGTAGCTGTAATGGTTTACAGACAGGAGGAGGTTACACTGATAGCCCTGCTCTGAGTCTCTGAGTCTTTCACACACTGAAAACTGTGAAAACACACTGAAAACAGAGTTACCTGCTCTCAGTAACTCTGTATCACCTACTGATAAAAGCTGATCATTGTAAGAAGCATAGCTCATAGACTATTGCAGAATGCAGACATGGACCTGCTATCAGTAATCACTACTAAAGATTGCAGCATTCTTTACAAGGTAAAACTTCTTCCAAACTATGAAATAAACTCTAAAGGCTGAATGTATTGTTCCATAATATAACCTTTCATGGAAACTGTAATGCAGTTTACATGAACATGCAATATTATGATGAACTTCCTGTCTGGCAGCCATATTTTTTGTTTACAAAAACAGTTTATAAAACTGCTTTATTTGGGCCAGGATCCTGGTGGGGAGCAGCGAAAATGTGACAGAGGGGGACAGGAGATGAAAACCTACAGGCTGGTATGTTTATTTATAGGAGGTTTTTAGGTTACAGATTCTCTTTAACATAAGTATCTTAATAAAGAGTTGAAAGTTGATTTGTATATTAAAAATAACTTTTTTTTAACCCACAATACTTTGCAAATAACCCTCTTTACCCATCTACCTGGGAGGGGACAAACAGCTTTGGGTCACCTTAAAGGAGGCTCCCAGATTCCACCATTACCCCCCGCCCCCCCGGGCATACTGCCATAGGGGTGGGGATGAGCCCCATGTCCTTGACATGAACAGAAATACCTATGCAAGGGAGGGGAGGCATTCCTGCCCCCTTTTTGCACAGCCCCCACCCATCATGGGCTACAGGGCCTGGTATTGTTCAGGTGGGGGAGCCCATTGTTGTCTGGCTCAGATACTCTGACGATACCAGCCAGCATGTGGGAGGAAAGGGTCAAAAAGGCTTGATAAAAAACTAGCCTGATTTTTTTTATGTAATAGAAAAATAATTAAAAACTTGTAAAACCATTGTGAGGTAAGCAGTGTGTCTTCTCTCCTGGGTACGAGGCAGCGATACGTTTAGTGCCCATCTACCCGCATTTCTGATATATTTGTATTTGCTAACAGATGAGAAAAACTCAGGATCAGGGAAAAAAAACATCCCAAAAGTTTTTTCCTCGCAGACCTAATATTTACCAGGCAAATGGAGTGTTAATTGAGTCATACGATTCTGAAATCCTGATTTTAGTCACACCGCTTCAGTTCAAAACATTTCCCACACTCAGGACATAATTCGCTTTTCAATCGTATAGGATCCCTGATGGTCAAGAAAGTGTCAGTTATGACCAAAACATTTCCCACACTCACGAGCCGTCATTTTGAGATAATTTCCCACACTCAGAGCTCATCTAGGTCATTGTGAGATCATTTCCCACACTCAGGGCTCATCTAGGTCTTTGTGTCACTGTAAGATCATTTCCCACACTCAGAGCTCATCTAGGTCTTTGTGTCACTGTGAGATCATTTCCCACACTCAGGGCTCATCTAGGTCTTTTTTGTGTCACTGTGAGAACATTTCCCACACTCAGGGCTCATCTAGGTCTTTGTGTCATTGTGAGATCATTTCCCACACTCAGAGCTCATCTAGGTCTGTGTGTCATTGTGAGATCATTTCCCACACTCAGGGCTCATCTAGGTCTGTGTGTCATTGTGAGATCATTTCCCACACTCAGAGCTCATCTAGGTCTTTGTGTCATTGTGAGATCATTTCCCACACTCAGAACTCATCTAGGTCTGTGTGTCATTGTGAGATCATTTCCCACACTCAGGGCTCATCTAGGTTTTTGTGTCATAGTGAGATCATTTCCCACACTCGGGGCTCATCTAGGTCTTTGTGTCATTGTGAGGTCATTTCCCGCACTCAGGGCTCATCTAGGTCTTTGTGTCATTGTGAGATCATTTCCCACACTCAGGGCTCATCTAGGTCTTTGTGTCATTGTGAGATCATTTCCCACACTTGGGGCTCATCTAGGTCTTTGTGTCATTATGAGATCATTTCCCGCACTCAGAGCTCATCTAGGTCTTTGTGTCATTGTGAGATCATTTCCCACACTCAAGGCTCATCTAGGTCTTTTGTGTCATTGTGAGATAATTTCCCACACTCAGAGCTCATCTAGGTGTTTGTGTCATTGTGAGATCATTTCCCACACTCAGGACTCATCTAGGTCTTTGTGTCATTGTGAGATCATTTCCCACACTCAGGGCTCATCTAGGTCTGTGTGTCATTGTAAGATCATTTCCCACACTCAGAGCTCATCTAGGCGTTTGTGTCATTGTGAGATCATTTCCCGCACTCAGGGCTCATCTAGGTCTTTGTGTCATTGTGAGATCTCATGTCTGACTGGGGATCTAATTCTATGCACCAAATTTCCCACACTCAGAACAGAAATACAGAGAATTCTGCTTACAAACCCTTGAGTCATAAAACTCTCATACACACATAAAAAGTTATCCTCATGTACCAAATCTACTCTACTTTTATGTCTTACTACATAGTTTTGTTATTATGTGTTGCAGTGCTCTATAAGCTGCTATAAGTTGTTTAAAACTCATTAAAAGCAACTAAAAAAACATAATTTATACTATGTGACAAAATCTAGAGTTTTCTGGAAGTAAATAATAACCGCGCGTACCGCGGCTCCGCTTAGGAATTCGCCTTACAAACGTCCTCCTGTGGCGGAACCTGTTGTGAAGCTGGGGGACGTCTGTACGTCTTTTTGCGCGGGTGACATTTCTCGTGTGTGGCAAGTTGAGATTTATGGACAAAGCATTTCCCACACACAGAACACGAATGTGGCATGTCACCGGTGTGAGATCTCTCATGTGTGACGAGACTCGATTTCCAAACAAAACACCTCCCACACTCGGAACATGAGAAGGGCTTCTCGCCGGTGTGCGATCTCTCGTGCCTGATGAGCTGAGATTTGTGGACGAAGCATTTCCCACAATGGTAACAGGAATAGACCCTCTTCTGCGGGTGAGATCTCTCGTGGACGGTCAGCTGGGACTTATGGACAAAAAATTCCCCGCACTCAAAGCAGGAATATGGCTCAACGGTACCGTGAGATCTCTCATGAGACACAAGACTCGATTTCCAAACAAACGTTTTCCCACACATCGAGCATGAATAAGGCTTCTCGCCAGTGTGAGATCTCTCGTGTCTGAGGAGCTGGGATTTATGGTCAAAGCATTTCCCACACTCAGCACAGGAATAGGGCTTCTCACCAGTGTGAGATCTCTCGTGCGCAGCAAGACCCGATGTCCCGATGAAGCTTTCCTCGCGCCACGTATCAACCTTGTCGCCGTGGTGATCTGACTGCCGGGTCCTGGGATGAGGATCCCCTGCGTTAGAAGGGTGGGGGAACTGTCGTGTGACGACATCGTCTTCCAGTCTACAGTCTGGGGATAAAGTCAGATGAACCTCTGCGGGTTTCGTGACGATGGGACTCCGATCTGCAAATAACAAAACATCAACATTGTTAGAGAATTCTGGGGAATATCACAGTTATCAGCCTGATACAGAACTGCAGAAAGATGTGTTCATACTCAACTTTACACATAAATATAGTGTGTGTGTGTGTGCGCTAAGGCTGCACAATAAATCGTTTTAAAATCAACATCATAATATGGGGCACAGCGATTACATAATCGTCAAATCGGTGATTTTTAACACATATTTTTCCGCGTTCCAGGCGTATAATTATAGCACAACTCACATTCCAGGATCCCCTGCAGCCTCTTTCTACTTCCTCTCCCAGCCGTCCATTGTGTTGGTAACAGCGCGCCCTGTGATGATGTAACCGCATGTCATCGCTGGTACCAACGCGATGGACGGCTGGGAGAGGAAGAATGAAGGAGATAGAAGCTGCCGCTGTCATCCCGGAAGGCAAGTTGCTGCTACGCTATGCCTGCTCTCCCCCGCCGCTACACCTATGCTGCCTGGCTACCTATAGTGGAGGCACCTACCAGGCTAACCTATACTGGGTGCAAGTATACTAGCTGTGGCTACCTACACTGGAGGCACCTACCTAACCTATACTGGGAGAAACTATACTGGTTACCTTTACTGGAGGCACCTACCTGGCTAACCTATACTGGGGGCAAGAATACTGGCTGTGGCTACCTACACCAGAGGCATCTACCTAGCTGACCTATACTGGGGGCAAGCATACTGGCTGTGGCTACCTACACTGGAGGCACCTACCAGGCTAATCAATACTGGGGGCAACTACACTGGCTACCTATACTGAAGGCACCTACCAGGCTAACCTATACTGGGGTAAGTATACTGGCTGTGGCTACCTACACCAGAGGCACCTACCAGGCTAACCTATACTGGGGTAAGTATACTGGCTGTGGCTACCTACACCAGAGGCACCTACCAGGCTAACCTATACTGGGGCAACTATACTGGCTACCTATAAATTTAGTGCTACAGCTTGTTTTGAATAAAATCGATAGTGAATTTCATTTTTTTCCTAAAATCGTGCAGCCCTAGTGTGCCCACCCACAGGATGTGTTCATACTCAACTGTACATGTAAATAAAGTGTGTGTGTGTAGAGAGACTTCTTGAACCCCTGTAGAGCCCACCGTTCCAGCGCCGGTTCCCTCGTCATCCTCTGGCTGCTCTCCCGGCTCTGGAGGGGCTCCTGCGGGCTGTGTAAGTTCTGGGTATGCCTCATACAGATGAGTCCCTCACAGCCACAAGACACCTATTCAGCTGGCATGTTTGAAACAGGTACAGAGGGACCCAGCGCTGCACTGGTGGGCTGTAGAGTATCTTAGAGGCTGGTGGACCATCCAGAGGATCGCCACTACTGAGGTAAGTATGTAACTTGCCTTTTGGTTCACTTTAACTCTGTCTTCCGACAGAAGGAGAAGCCTGCTGCTGCTCATTATAACTCCTACTGGACAGTTCAGCAGGGGGAGGGAATGGGTTCAGAACGAAAAGCATTCTTAAAGGAAAGCTAAAGTGTAACTTAGGTGCCCAGTTTAACTTACTTGGGGCTCCTTCTAGCCCCCTATTATCCTTCTGGTCCCTCACTGTGGTTCCGATCTGATCCATTCAACAGCTGTCCCCTCCACAAGCTGCCTGCGCAGCCCCCTGCCTCCTGGATCAGTACAACCGTGGTTGGGCACGCACATGCTCAGTAGCCAACAAACCACTTCAGTCAGCCAAAAGCTGCTGAATGGTTCAGAGCGGAACGACAGTAATGGACCAGGATGACTACAGAGGGCTGGAAGAAGCCCAGAGTAAGTTACACTGGGCACCTTACTTACATTCTAGGTACCCTTTAAAAGGAAACCAGAGGTGAGAGGGTTATGGAAGCTGCCATATTTATTTACTTTTAAACAATACACATTGCCTGGCTGTCCTGCTGATCCCCTGGCTCTAGTTAGTACTGGTAATGTTAACCACTTCCCTACCCTGGCCATTTTCACAGTTCAGCTCAGCTCTGATTATTTTGGCAATAACTTCATAAATAATTATCACAACTAAATGATCTATATATTGTTTTATTCAGGACAAATTGGGCTTATTGTGGCTCATATTTGTTTTTATTAATGATATTTTCTGTGCATTGTAAAAGGAAAATAAAGAAAAAAGTGAAAAAATACACAATTTATCCACTTCAATACATTATAGCCTTAATGTACATAGCTTCTATTGTACATTAAACACACATATTTTATTTGTCTATCTCTCCTGTTTATTTAAACAGTTCATTTGTTTTAATATGTATTAGTAACATATTGTATATACCTTAATGTCTGCTCCTGGAATGTTTGTTTTACACTTGTTTACACCTTAATCCTGCCATTGAATTCCCTGGGAGGAATAAAGGGGTTTGCAATCATTCCTTTACAAATGTTTGGCATTGTTATCAGCTCAGAGTAAAATAAACAATTATATCTAGGATTTTGTAGGGAGGGGAGAGCAGAGACTTATTTTCACATCATAGGGCAGGAAGTGGTAACCAGGCACTTTCTGTGTACACAGTGAACATTGTCAGTTTATTACAGGCTAGTAACACTATGTCAACTCCTACTGTGACCAATCTGTGTACAGTAATGTACAGTGACCATAATCAGCTTATTACAGGCCAGTAACACTAAGTCACCCCTACTGTGACCAATCTGTGTACAGTAATGTACAGTGACCATTATCAGCTTATTACAGGCCGGTAACACTAAGTCACCCCCACTGTGACCAATCTGTGTACAGTAATGTACAGTGACCATTATCAGCATATTGCAGGCCAGTAAAACAAAGTCAGCCCTACTGTGACCAACCTGTGTACAGTAATGTACAGTGACCATTATCAGCTTATTACAGACCAGTAACACTAAATCACCCCTACTGTGACCAATCTGTGTACAGTAATGTACAGCGACCATTATCAGATTATTACAGGCCAGTAACACTAAGTCACTCCTACTGTGACCAATCTGTGTACAGTAATGTACAGTGACCATTATCAGCTTATTACAGGCCAGTAAAACAAAGTCAGCCCTACTGTGACCAACCTGTGTACAGTAATGTACAGTGACCATTATCAGCTTATTACAGGCCGGTAACACTAAGTCACCCCTACTGTGACCAATCTGTGTACAGCATTGTACAGTGACCATTATCAGCTTATTACAGGCCGGTAGCACTAAGTCACCCCTACTGTGACCAATCTGTGTACAGCATTGTACAGTGACCATTATCACCTTATTACAGGCCGGTAACACTAAGTCACCCCCCCACTGTGACCATCCTGTGTACAGTAATGTACAGTGACCATTATCAGCTTATTACAGGCTGGTAACACTAAGTCACCCCCTTCTGTGACCAATCTGTGTACAGTAATGTACAGTGACCATTATCAGCTTATTACAGGCCAGTAAAACTAAGTCAGCCCTACTGTGACCAACCTGTGTACAGTAATGTACAGTGACCATTATCAGCTTATTACAGGCCGGTAACACTAAGTCACCCCCTACTGTGACCAATCTGTGTACAGTAATGTACAGTGACCATTATCAGATTATTACAGACCAGTAACACTAAATCACCCCTAATGTGACCAATCTGTGTACAGTAATGTACAGTGACCATTATCAGATTATTACAGGCCAGTAACACTAAGTCAGTCCTACTGTGACCAATCTGTGTACAGTAATGTACAGTGACCATTATCAGCTTATTACAGGCCAGTAACACTAAGTCACCCCCTACTGTGACCAATCTGTGTACAGTAATGTACAGTGACCATTATCAGCTTATTACAGGCCGGTAACACTAAGTCACCCCTACTGTGACCAATCTTTGTACAGTAATGTACAGTGACCATTATCAGCTTATTACAGGCCAGTAACACTAAGTCACCCCTACTGTGGCCAATCTGTGTACAGTAATGTACAGTGACTATTATCAGCTTATTACAGGCCAGTTACACTAAGTCACCCCTACTGTGACCAATCTGTGTACAGTAATGTACAGTGACCATTATCAGATTATTACAGACTGGTAACACTAAGTCACCCCTACTGTGACCAATCTGTGTACAGTAATGTACAGTGACCATTATCAGCTAATTACAGGCCGGTAACACTAAGTCACCCCGTACTGTGACCAATCTGGTGTACAGTAATGTACAGTGACCATTATCAGCTTATTACAGGCCGGTAACACTAAGTCACCCCCTACTGTGACCAATCTGTGTACAGTAATGTACAGTGACTATTATCAGCTTATTACATGCCGGTAACACTAAGTCACTCCTACTGTGACCAATCTGTGTACAGTAATGTACAGTGACCATTATCAGCTTATTACAGGCCGGTAACACTAAGTCACCCCCCCACTGTGACCAACCTGTGTACAGTAATGTACAGTGACCATTATCAGCTTATTACAGGCCGGTAACACTAAGTCACCCCCCCACTGTGACCAACCTGTGTACAGTAATGTACAGTGACCATTATCATCTTATTACAGGCCGGTAACACTAAGTCACTCCCTTCTGTGACCAATCTGTGTACAGTAATGTACAGTGACCATTATCAGCTTATTACAGGTCAGTAACACTAAGTCACCCCCTACTGTGACCAATCTGTGTACAGTAATGTACAGTGACCATTATCAGCTTATTACAGGCCAGTAACACTAAGTCACCCCCTACTGTGACCAATCTGTGTACAGTAATGTACAGTGACCATTATCAGCTTATTACAGGCCGGTGACACTAAGTCACCCCTACTGTGACCAATCTTTGTACAGTAATGTACAGTGACCATTATCAGCTTATTACAGGCCAGTAACACTAAGTCACTCCTACTGTGACCAATCTGTGTACAGTAATGTACAGTGACCATTATCAGCTTATTACAGGCCAGTAACACTAAGTCACCCCCTACTGTGACCAATCTGTGTACAGTAATGTACAGTGACCATTATCAGCTTATTACAGGCCGGTAACACTAAGTCACCCCTACTGTGACCAATCTTTGTACAGTAATGTACAGTGACCATTATCAGCTTATTACAGGCCAGTAACACTAAGTCACCCCCTACTGTGACCAATCTGTGTACAGTAATGTACAGTGACCATTATCAGCTTATTATAGGCCAGTAACACTAAGTCACCCCTACTGTGACCAATCTGTGTACAGTAATGTACAGTGACCATTATCAGCTTATTACAGGCCAGTAACACTAAGTCACCCGTACAGTGACCAATCTGTGTACAGTAATGTACAGTGACCATTATCAGCTTATTACAGGCCAGTAACACTAAGTCACCCCTACTGTGGCCAATCTGTGTACAGTAATGTACAGTGACTATTATCAGCTTATTACAGGCCAGTTACACTAAGTCACCCCTACTGTGACCAATCTGTGTACAGTAATGTACAGTGACCATTATCAGATTATTACAGACTGGTAACACTAAGTCACCCCTACTGTGACCAATCTGTGTACAGTAATGTACAGTGACCATTATCAGCTAATTACAGGCCGGTAACACTAAGTCACCCCGTACTGTGACCAATCTGGTGTACAGTAATGTACAGTGACCATTATCAGCTTATTACAGGCCGGTAACACTAAGTCACCCCCTACTGTGACCAATCTGTGTACAGTAATGTACAGTGACCATTATCAGCTTATTACATGCCGGTAACACTAAGTCACTCCCTACTGTGACCAATCTGTGTACAGTAATGTACAGTGACCATTATCAGCTTATTACATGCCGGTAACACTAAATCACTCCTACTGTGACCAATCTGTGTACAGTAATATACAGTGACCATTATCAGATTATTACAGACTGGTAAAACTAAGTCACCCCTACTGTGACCAATCTGTGTACAGTAATGTACAGTGACCATTATCAGCTTATTACAGGCCGGTAACACTAAGTCACTCCTACTGTGACCAATCTGTGTACAGTAATGTACAGTGACCATTATCATCTTATTACAGGTCGGTAACACAAAGTCACCCCCTACTGTGACCAATCTGTGTACAGTAATGTACAGTCACCATTATCAGCTTAATACAAGCCGGTAACACTAAGTCATTCCCTACTGTGACCAATCTGTGTACAGTAATGTACAGTGACCATTATCAGCTTATTACAGGCTGGTAACACTAAGTCACCCCTACTGTGACCAATCTGTGTACAGTAATGTACAGTGACCATTATCAGCTTATTACAGGTCAGTAACACTAAGTCACCCCCTACTGTGACCAATCTGTGTACAGTAATGTACAGTGACCATTATCAGCATATTGCAGGCTGGTAACACTAAGTCACCCCTACTGTGACCAATCTGTGTACAGTAATGTACAGTGACCATTATCAGCTTATTACAGGCCGGTAACACTAAGTCACTCCTACTGTGACCAATCTGTGTACAGTAATGTACAGTGACCATCAGCTTATTACAGGCCAGTAACACTAAGTCACCCCGTACTGTGACCAATCTGTGTACAATAATGTACAGTGACCATTATCAGCTTATTACAGGCCAGTAACACTAAGTCACCTCCTACTGCGACCAATCTGTGTACAGTAATGTACAGTGACCATTATCAGCTTATTACAGGCCGGTAACACTAAGTCACTCCTACTGTGACCAATCTGTGTACAGTAATATACAGTGACCATTATCAGCTTATTACAGGCCGGTAACACTAAGTCACCCCCTACTGCGACCAATCTGTGTACAGTAATGTACAGTGACCATTATCAGCTTATTATAGGCCAGTAACACTAAGTCACCCCTACTGTGACCAATCTGTGTACAGTAATGTACAGTGACCATTATCAGCTTATTACAGGCCAGTAACACTAAGTCACCCGTACAGTGACCAATCTGTGTACAGTAATGTACAGTGACCATTATCAGCTTATTACAGGCCAGTAACACTAAGTCACCCCTACTGTGACCAATCTGTGTACAGTAATGTACAGTGACCATTATCAGCTTATTACATTTGAATACCTAGAGTTATTACTCACCAGTATCTTCCCGCTTAGAAGCTCTGGCCATGTCCCCCTCCTCCATAGACGGCTGGTGAGCTGCGACAGAGATCTCCTCCTCTTCCTCTTTAACCACAACCTTTACTTGTATCATCTCTCCATCCTAAGTGCACAGCATGACATAAGATGTGATCACTGGTAACAGAGCAGAATATAAACTCATACAAGAAGAAACACACCATCCAGGCTCCTCACCTCCAGCTAGGACATTGCATTATTTTAATATGTGTGTAGGGATGTGCTGGAGGGGGTGTGGCATATAAAATAGCAACATCAATCAACCCTCTGCACACTCGCATGTTAATGCTCTCACACAACTCATACAGGAACCAACGCTATCCCTACAGCTAAGGTAAAAGCAGGGGTCATTTTACAAGAATAAAGTCTCTTGCGTAGTCACATACACATACAGGTTCCCTGTGTTAGTATGTTTCCTAACTCTGGCCCTGTAACATGCACAGCACAAACATTCAGCGCATCAAGCCCATCCAGACATTAGGAGCTCATATCCTCATGTCCTCTCCTGGGAAAGATAGTGCAGTCGCCAGCTTCTATCTTAGCTGTAGGGAGAGCGTTGGTTCCTGCATGAGTTGTGTGAGGGAATTTGCATGCAAATGAGCGAAGGGTTAATTGACTTTGCTGTTTTATTTGCCCCCCCCCCCCTCCTCAGCACATTTTTATTACATATTAAAATATTTAACTAGTAAGGATTCTGTGTTTTTTCCTTGCATTTGATCCATGTGGCTGGGATTTTATCCAGTGCTTTGATCAGAATCAGAATCATTTATTTCGCCAAGTACAACAGTGAGTTGTACCCGGAATTATTTTTGGCACAATCAGGGTTGGTGATGGTACAGTAAACATACGTTATGCATTTCACAAGTTAAGAAAACAATACAGTAGACACACATTAAGCATTCCTCAGAGCATACCTTACATAGAACACGTTAAACATAGAACACATTGACGAGAGAAAGACAAGAAAGACCAGAGGGGTCTGTCCAAGAGCTATGTCGAGTGGAGCTGCCAGCCACAATCTGAGCGGCGCTCTCTGCCCTGCAGCCCAACAGACCCCCCACAATTAGTGAGATATAGACAGAGACCCTTCGTCCCCATGGTTGTTACACAGTCCACATGGTCCTTAACAGTCCCGGCCCCACAGCTCCCGGAGCAGAATTGCAAAAATTAGCCCCTGGCCTGCGCCCCCCCCCAGCAGATGATCCGAAGGGGGCTGATGATGATGATTGTGATTGTCCGCTGCTATGCTTCCCTGCAGCCCCCCTGACCTGGCAGATGTGTCCCGGCAGGGTGGCAGTGGCAGCCTGGACCTCCTGTCTGCGGCTCCCAGACCCGTTACCTGTGTTGGAAGGCAGCGGCGGCTCCTGCGGTAGGCTCAGCAACGGCTGCCTGGTCCTCCATGGCTGCCCAAGCGGAGCGGCTCCCACTGGGGAGTGGAGTATGGAGGGGAGGCGATCCAAAACAAGCCGCCCCTGGTGATCGCTGGCCTGCCGGTGTCGCTGGCAGTGGCGGTGGCTCGCTGGAAGGAGCAGCAGGAGCGGCGTGCACAGGGGTCCGCGGCCAGCCACATGGGTGGCGGCCTGATCTCCGACCGAGTGGCTTCCCGTGACCTGCTTCTGGTGTCCGGCACCCGGCCTGCCTATGTCCCAGTCGTGGTAGCTGGGCGTCCTGGGTTGCTGGCAGCGGCGGCTGCTGCTGGAGAGCGGAGCAGGAGATTGCCATGAATGGGGATCCGCGGCCAGCCACGTGGGTGGCGGCCCTATCCTAAAACGAGCGGCTGCTCATGACTGCTGGCGCCTGGCCTGCCTGTGTCCCCTGGTGGAGAGGAATCCATCCCGCCCAGAAAGACGAGTGGATAACGGGGGAGAAGGGCAGTAGAAGAAAAAGAGCCGGAGCCCTGTGTGCCTGGAGCCTGTGATGCGAGTGTGCGGAAGGTTATTTGACTTTGCTATAATGTCACACAGTCTGGAGTCTCTGGTGACCCTCAGCCCCACCTACCTGATAATGGTGGAGGATAGTGGAATCTTCCTCTAGACAATTCCGGGAATAGAGAGGACCTGTACATCTCTCTGGTGGGTTTCTGTTACTGGATACATCTGTAGGAAACACACACACTGACTGAATACATTGTCTCTATGTGATTATCAGATGATGGGGGATCTAGGTGGACAATCCTGGGAATAAAGAGGACCTGTACATCTCTCTGGTGGGTTTCTGTTACTGGATACAGCTGCAGGAAACACACACTGACTGAATACATTGTCTCTATGTGATTATCAGATGATGGGGGATCTAGGTGGGCAATCCTGGGAATAAAGAGGACCTGTACATCTCTCTGGTGGGTTTCTGTTACTGTATACATCTGTAGGAAACACACACACAGACTGAATACATTGTCTCTATGTGATTATCAGATGATGGGGGATCTAGGTGGACAATCCCGGGAATAAAGAGGACCTGTACATCTCTCTGGTGGGTTCCTGTTACTGGATACATCTGTAGGAAACACACACACTGACTGAATACATTGTCTTTGTGATTATCAGATGATGGGGGAACTAGGTGGACAATCCCGGGAATAAAGAGGACCTGTACATCTCTCTGGTGGGTTTCTGTTACTGGATCCATCTGTAGGAAACACACACACTGACTGAATACATGTGATTATCAGATGATGGGGGATCTAGGTGGACAATCCCGGGAATAAAGAGGACCTGTACATCTCTCTGGTGGGATTCTGTTACTGGATACATCTGTAGGAAACACACTGACTGAATACATTGTCTCTATGTGATTATCAGATGATGGGGGATCTAGGTGGACAATCCTGGGAATAAAGAGGACCTGTACATCTCCCTGGTGGGTTTCTGTTACTGGATACATCTGCAGGAAACACACACACTGACTGAATACATTGTCTCTATGTGTTTATCAGATGATGGGGGATCTAGGTGAACAATCCCGGAAATAAAGAGGACCTGTACACCTCTCTGGTGGGTTTCTGTTACTGGATCCATCTGTAGGAAACACACACACTGACTGAATACATTGTCTATGTGATTATCAGATGATAGGGGATCTAGGTGGACAATCCCGGGAATAAAGAGGACCTGTACATCTCTCTTGTGGGTTCCTGTTACTGGATACATCTGTAGGAAACACACACACTGACTGAATACATTGTCTCTATGTGATTATCAGATGATGGGGGGTCTAAGTGGACCCCAAGAACTGCTCTCTCCTTTACTAGAAACAAAAGTCTCTTCTTACCCGGTGATGTGAAGGGCGTCTCATTCTCAATCTTGGCTTCTTTATAGAGGTCCTTGCGTTCTTCTAAATATTGCCCCTCCTGTATGGTGAGATAAATGTGGTGACAATGTGACACTTTCTAGGAATGTGCTGCAGATATAGACAGTCTCTTGTAATCTCCTCTTGGTCTGGACATTATTGGAGAGCAGCAGTAGCTCTGCAGACCGGATGAGGAATTTATCAAATAAAGCAAAAAACCTCACTGCAGAGAAAATAATTCGTATTACTGCTTTCATATTATCCTAGGTGGGGGCTTAAACACCTGCTATCTAGTAGTATTTCTTGTATCCAGGTCAGGCTTGGGCGCTAGTCTACTTTAGGGGACCCAGCAGGAAACCTCACAGGGAGTTCTCCAATCACAGCACCTTGTTACAGCACAAAGTGTTGTGACTGGCCTAATAGTGTGGGCATAGTATACTACAACCTATTGGAAGCCTCACAGTTTGAGAGCGAGCTGTCTTTCCCTGGCGCCCAGGCTTGTAGGGTTACCCATGTTCTGCAAAACATCCAGCTGGAAAAATAAAAATGTCCCATGATAGAGTCACCCAGACACGCTCTTTGCTGTTGCTGTGTTAATGTCCCATAATTCTTAGCACTCACTGCTCACCTCTTTAGTCAGCAGCTCCATCATCTTCCTGGTGACTTCCAGAATCTTCTGCTTATTGTGTCTCCCAGAGTGAGGTGGGGACACAGTGATGGTCACATGATCACCAGACTTCACTGGAGGAAAACTCTGTACAGAGAAATAAACAATCATAGTGCCATCCCAGAATCCCCCTCACCTCTCCGGTCAGGTGTGTTATATTATTAGAGACAAGAGTGATGTCATGTGACCTCCCAGAATCCCCCTCTCCTCTCCAGTCACCTGTGTGTTATATTACTAGAGATAAGAGTGATGTCATGTGACCTCCCAGAATCCCCCTCTCCTCTCCAGTCACCTGTGTGTTATATTACTAGAGATAAGAGTGATGTCATCTGACCTCCCAGAATCCCCCTCTCCTCTCCAGTCACCTGTGTTATATTACTAGAGATAAGAGTGATGTCATCTGACCTCCCAGAATCCCCCTCACCTCTCCGATCACCTGTGTTATATTACTAGAGATAAGAGTGATGTCATGTGACCTCCCAGAATCCCCCTCTCCTCTCCAGTCACCTGTGTGTTATATTACTAGAGATAAGAGTGATGTCATCTGACCTCCCAGAATCCCCCTCTCCTCTCCAGTCACCTGTGTGTTATATTACTAGAGATAAGAGTGATGTCATCTGACCTCCCAGAATCCCCCTCTCCTCTCCAGTCACCTGTGTTATATTACTAGAGATAAGAGTGATGTCATCTGACCTCCCAGAATCCCCCTCACCTCTCCAGTCACCTGTGTGTTATATTACTAGAGATAAGAGTGATGTCATCTGACCTCCCAGAATCCTCCTCTCCTCTCCAGTCACCTGTGTGTTATATTACTAGAGATAACAGTGATGTCATCTGACCTCCCAGAATCCCCCTCTCCTCTCCAGTCACCTGTGTGCTATATTACTAGAGATAAGAGTGATGTCATCTGACCTCCCAGAATCCCCCTCTCCTCTCCAGTCACCTGTGTGTTATATTACTAGAGATAAGAGTGATGTCATCTGATCTCCCAGAATCCTCCTCACCTCTCCAGACACCTGTGTTATATTACTAGAGATAAGAGTGATGTCATGTGACCTCCCAGAATCCTCCTTACCTCTCCTGTCAGCAGATAGATGATCTCCAGGGTGAGGTTGAATATCCTCTCAGTCATGTGACACTGGTCTTTGTCCATTCTCAGTGATGTGGTCATGTGATCCATACAGGAGGCTGCTGCCCTATGATAGATAATAAGGGGAGGGTAAATGAGTTTGTGCAGCAATAAATGGAGTAACTAATGGCAGAGGAGAACATCCCCCTTCCCCTGCACTCTCCTGACTGCTGTCACCTGTGTGTGCGGTAGGAAAGCATAATAACCTGGTTTATTGCTACCTGTGCACTATACTCACAGCGTACTGCACTCCTGTCCTCCCTCTGCCTCCTCTCCAGCTGGCCTTCTCTCCTCACATCCACCTCCCACTGTTACCATTCCTGTGATGTTACAGCAGTGCATGTAGTGGTAGGTGGATGAGGATATGAGGAGAGGCAGAGACTGAGGCAACCCCTCCCACTGTTACCATTCCTGTGATGTTACAGCAGTGCTGGGAGTGGTAGATGGATGAGGATATGAGGAGAGGCGGAGACTGAGGCATCCCCTCCCACTGTTACCATTCCTGTGATGTTACAGCAGTGCTGGTAGTGGTAGATGGATGAGGATATGAGGAGAGGCAGAGACTGAGGCTAATGGGAGCAGAGGACTGGAGCACACTGTGACTGGTGGCTGTGCTGTAAATCTATATTAAATGATTTCTTTAGTTACAGATTGCCCAGCAAGCTCATGGCGAACCAGAACTCCTAGAAGTGTGTAAGGGGCTGAAAAAGATCAAAATGCCATCTTACGAAAAGCCCCTTTCACACTCTAGGAGTTCTCGTTCACCACGAGCTTGCTGGGTTGTCTGTATCTGTGGGCGTTTCAAGTCCTACCCAATAGAGCCACATTAATCCATGCCATGCACTGATGAGGATCAGCCAATCCAAAACAGTGATGAGGATCAGCCAATCCAAAACAGTCCAGTGCTCTCCCCAGGCTCTTTTAGCCGGGTGCTCCATCCGGCTAATTTTGGTGAGCAGCCGGCTGTCATCAGCTCACCACCTCTTCCGCCTCCTATGCTAGAAGTAGTGATGCGCTGGCCATACAGTCCCTGTCGACTCCCCCAGCTACTTTTCCATGACAACCGGCAGGAAAAAAAATTCTGGGGAGAACACTGCAGTCTATATTCATGTTGGATTATGAGACTCTGTGATATTAACAAGCTGACTCATCATTGTATTGCAGCGGTTCTGGAGGTGTGGCTAGCTTTCAGGGACAACAAAGAGATGATCTGCAAATTCAGCATTGTACCTTATGCTAGGTACACAAAGTACAATTTTCTGGCAGATTTACCTGCCAGATCGATTTATTTCCAACATGTCCAATTTGAATTTTGATAAATTTTCAGATCGATTTCCATAAAAGTGAACGGATCGAAATTCAGATTGGACATGCTGAATAAAATCGTTCTGGCAGGTAAATCTGCTAGAAAACTGCATTGTGTGTACCTGGCATTAGAGCTCACGCCAACACGAATAATCGCAAACACCTTCTGTTTTAAGAAGGCAAACTCATGTTTTCTTAAGCTACTCTGCATGGTTGTGGTGGACATGGCTATACAAGAGAGATATATCATTACTGGGGTGGGGGACATTACATACTGGAGGATAATGGCAATGCTGGGGGACACAGGGGGACATGGCTATACTGGGGGAGAAATGGCATTACTGGGGTGGGGGACATTACATACTGGAGGATAATGGCAATGCTGGGGGACACAGGGAGGACATGGCTATACTGGGAAAGAAATGGCATTGCTGGGGTGAGGGACATTACATACTGGAGGATAATGGCAATGCTGGGGTACACAGGGGGGGGGGGGGCATGGCTATACTGAGGAAGAAATGGCATTACTGGGGTGGGGGACATTACATACTGGAGGATAATGGCAATGCTGGGGGACACAGGGGGGGGGGGGGCATGGCTATACTGGGGGAGAAATGGCATTACTGGGGTGGGGGACATTACACAGACAACACAGGGTGGATATGTCTCTGTGATGTGACTGAACTGAATTATTACTAGGAAGGTGAGATGCCGGCACTGGAGGGACATGGATATATTCCATATACATCTTCTCTTGTCTCTGTGATGTGACTGAATTATTACTAGGAAGGTGAGATGCCGGCACTGGAGGGACATGGCTATATTCCATATACATCTTCTCTTGTCCCTGTGGTGTGAATTATTACTAGGAAGGTGAGATGCCAGCACTGGAGGGACATGGCTGTATTCCATATACATCTTCTCTTGTCTCTGTGATGTGAGTTATTACTAGGAAGGTGAGATGCCAGCACTGGAGGGACATGGCTATATTCCATATACATCTTCTCTTGTCTCTGTGATGTGATATATTTACTAGGAAGGTGAGATGCTGGCACTGGGGGGACATGGCTATATTCCATATACATCTTCTCTTGTCTCTGTGATGTGACTGAATTATTACTAGGAAGGTGATATGCCAGCACTGGAGGGACATGGCTATATTCCATATACATCTTCTCTTGTCTCTGGGATGTGACTGAATTATTACTAGGAAGGTGAGATGCCGGCACTGGAGGGACATGGCTATATTCCATATACATCTTCTCTTGTCTCTGTGATGTGAATTATTACTAGGAAGGTGAGATGCCAGCACTGGGGGGACATGGCTATATTCCATATACATCTTCTCTTGTCTCTGTGATGTGACTGAATTATTACTAGGAAGGTGAGATGCCAGCACTGGAGGGACACGGCCATATTCCATATACATCTTCTCTTGTCTCTGTGATGTGAGTTATTACTAGGAAGGTGAGATGCCGGCACTGGAGGGACATGGCTATATTCTGTATACATCTTCTCTTGTCTCTGTGATGTGATATATTTACTAGAAAGGTGATATGCCAGCACTGGAGGGACATGGCTATATTCCATATACATCTTCTCTTGTCTCTGTGATGTGATATATTTACTAGAAAGGTGATATGCCAGCACTGGAGGGACATGGCTATATTCCATATACATCTTCTCTTGTCTCTGTGATGTGATATATTTACTAGAAAGGTGATATGCCAGCACTGGAGGGACATGGCTATATTCCATATACATCTTCTCTTGTCTCTGTGATGTGACTGAATTATTACTAGGAAGGTGAGATGCCAGCACTGGAGGGACATGGCTATATTCCATATACATCTCCTCTTGTCCCTGTGATGTGACTGAATTATTACTAGGAAGGTGAGATGCCAGCACTGCAGGGACATGGCTATATTCCATATACATCTTCTCTTGTCTCTGTGATGTGAATTATTAGTAGGAAGGTGAGATGCCGGCACTGGAGAGACATGGCTATATTCCATATACATCTTCTCTTGTCTCTGTGATGTGAGTTATTACTAGGAAGGTGAGATGCCAGCACTGGAGGGACATGGCTATATTCCATATAAATCTTATCTTGTCTCTGTGATGTGAGTTATTACTAGGAAGGTGAGATGCCAGCACTGGGGGGACATGGCTATATTCAATATACATCTTCTCGTCTCTGTGATGTGAATTATTACTAGGAAGGTGAGATGCAAGCACTGGAGGGACATGGCTATATTCCATATACATCTCCTCTTGTCTATGTGATGTGAATTATTACTAGGAAGGTGAGATGCCGGCACTGGAGGGACATGGCTATATTCCATATACATCTTCTCGTCTCTGTGATGTGAAATATTACTAGGAAGGTGAGATGCCAGCACTGGAGGGACATGGCTGTATTCCATATACATCTTCTCTTGTCTCTGTGATGTGACTGAATTATTACTAGGAAGGTGAGATGCCGGCACTGGAGGGACATGGCTATATTCCATATACATCTTCTCTTGTCTCTGTGATGTGACTGAATTATTACTAGGAAGGTGAGATGCCGGCACTGGAGGGACATGGCTATATTCCATATACATCTCCTCTTGTCTATGTGATGTGAATTATTACTAGGAAGGTGTGATGCCGGCACTGGAGGGACATGACTATATTCCATATACATCTTCTCTTGTCTCTGGGATGTGAATTATTACTAGGAAGGTGAGATGCCAGCACTGGAGGGACATGGCTATATTCCATATACATCTTCTTGTCTCTGTGATGTGAATTATTACTAGGAAGGTGAGATACCAGCACTGGAGGGACATGGCTATATTCCATATACATCTTCTCTTGTCTCTGGGATGTGACTGAATTATTACTAGGAAGGTGAGATGCTGGCACTGGAGGGACATGGCTATATTCCATATACATCTTCTCTTGTCTCTGTGATGTGAGTTATTACTAGGAAGGTGAGATGCCAGCACTGGAGGGACATGGCTATATTCTGTATACATCTTCTCTTGTCTCTGTGATGTGATATATTTACTAGAAAGGTGATATGCCAGCACTGGAGGGACATGGCTATATTCCATATACATCTTCTCTTGTCTCTGTGATGTGACTGAATTATTACTAGGAAGGTGAGATGCCGGCACTGGAGGGACATGACTATATTCCATATACATCTCCTCTTGTCTCTGTGATGTGACTGAATTATTACTAGGAAGGTGAGATGCCAGCACTGGAGGGACATGGCTATATTCCATATACATCTTCTCTTGTCTCTGTGATGTGAGTTATTACTAGGAAGGTGAGATGCCAGCACTGGAGGGACATGGCTATATTCCATATACATCTCCTCTTGTCTCTGTGATGTGACTGAATTATTACTAGGAAGGTGAGATGCCGGCACTGGAGGGACATGACTATATTCCATATACATCTTTTCTTGTCTCTGTGATGTGACTGAGTTATTACTAGGAAGGTGAGATGCCGGCACTGGAGGGACATGGCTATATTCCATACACATCTTCTCTTGTCTCTGTGATGTGACTGAATTATTACTAGGAAGGTGAGATGCCGGCACTGGAGGGACATGGCTATATTCCATATACATCTTCTCGTCTCTGTGATGTGACTGAATTATTACTAGGAAGGTGAGATGCCAGCACTGGAGGGACATGGCTATATTCCATATACATCTTCTCTTGTCTCTGTGATGTGAGTTATTACTAGGAAGGTGTGATGCCGGCACTGGAGGGACATGACTATATTCCATATACATCTTCTCTTGTCTCTGGGATGTGAATTATTACTAGGAAGGTGAGATGCCAGCACTGGAGGGACATGGCTATATTCCATATACATCTTCTTGTCTCTGTGATGTGAATTATTACTAGGAAGGTGAGATGCCAGCACTGGAGGGACATGGCTATATCCCATATACATCTTCTCGTCTCTGTGATGTGAGTTATTACTAGGAAGGTGAGATGCCGGCACTGGAGGGACATGGCTATATTCCATATACATCTTCTCTTGTCTCTGTGATGTGAATTATTACTAGGAAGGTGAGATGCCAGCACTGGAGGGACATGGCTATATCCCATATACATCTTCTCGTCTCTGTGATGTGAATTATTACTAGGAAGGTGAGATGCCGGCACTGGAGGGACATGGCTATGTTCCATATACATCTTCTCGTCTCTGTGATGTGAATTATTACTAGGAAGGTGAGATGCTGGCACTGGAGGGACATGGCTATATTCCATATACATCTTCTCTTGTCTCTGTGATGTAACTGAATTATTACTAGGAAGGTGAGATGCCAGCACTGGAGGGACATGGCTATATTCCATATACATCATCTCTTGTCTCTGTGATGTGACTGAGTTATTACTAGGAAGGTGAGATGCCAGCACTGGGGGGACATGGCTATATTCCATATACATCTTCTCTTGTCTCTGTGATGTGAATTATTACTAGGAAGGTGAGATGCCAGCACTGGAGGGACATGGCACTAGAAAACTGGCAAACAAGTCACAGCAGTTATAATGTCTCTTGTATGGCAATTACTTCAAGGGGGATGATCAGGATAGTGACAGGTGTACTATGACCTCATCTGTAACAAATCATGTCCACCCCGACCTCTGCCCTGCCCAATATATAACAGCAATCACACAATTACCTCATCCAACGATGGCTCCTCTCCACCTCCTGCAACTTCTGTTCCTGCTCTTACATCCTTCCTGTCTTTGGTTGCATTTCCTGCTTTCTGTGCGTTCCATCTGGGAGGTAGGAGGTCGCCATCTTGTGTTGAATTGGTTAACTGCAGCCTCTGTTTTTTTATTATTACTATTATTATTATTATTATTACCAGTAAACCTAAGCTCGTTTAAAAACAGGCTCTAGGTCTCTCTCCCCGCTGCATGTCAGTGCATGTGTGCGCGCGCTCCTGTCCACCGCATGCGCACCCGTGCACCCGCCCGCCACGCGCGCACCCGTCCACCCACCCTGGCCTTGTCCCCCTCGGCCTCCTGTCCCAACGGCTACATATGCACAGTAGCCAAAAACCATGGACACAGGGACAGCAAGATGACGCAGGGACAGTTAGGTTTTATTATATAGAGATTATTATTATCATTTAGTATTTATATTGCCATCATCTTCCACAGCTCTGTACAGAGTATATTGTGTTGTCAATTAGCTATCCCTCTGAGGGGCTCAAAGTCTAATCCCTGCCGTAGTCATATGCCTATGTATGTATCGTGTAGTGTATATTTCGTAGTCTAGGGCCAATTTAGGGAGATGCCAAATAACTTATCTGTATGTTTTTGGAATGTGAGAGTAAACTTGGAGATCCCGGAGGAAAAACACGGATAGAAAATACAAACACTGTGCAGATAGTGACCTGGCTTTTTTGGTTTCAAAACGAGGACCCAGCAATGCAAGGCAATAGTACTAACAACTACGCCACCTTGCTTAACTTTACTATCATCATCACTATCATTATTATTAAGGGTAGCCAAGCACTTAAATATGAAAATGTGAGGAGTGCGGGGAGGGGTTGGAGTGATCGCATTACTTACCTACGGGGGGCTGTTCCCATAGCTTCCAAGTGTCCCTCTTTCAGAGGGACAGTCCCTCTTTGAGAACCCTGTCCCTCTGTCCTCCTCATTTGTCCCTCTTTCAGGACTTTGTCCCCCTTTCTATACAAATATATATATTTATATACTAAAAATGTGTTTGATTAACTCTAAACTTTATTCCCATCCCTAAAATTGATATATTACTAATTTTAAAATGTTAATATGAAGGAAAATGAACCAGGATAGAAAGGACCAGTGTGGTTTGAATTATAAAACAACATATTTTTCTTATGAAATCTTTATGATGGACTACATCTCCCAGCCCAGAGATGTACTAACATAGACGGACTACATCTCCCAGCCCAGAGGTGTACTAACATAGACACTACATCTCCCAGCCCAGAGGTGTACTAACATAGACGGACTACATCTCCCAGCCCAGAGGTGTACTAACATAGACGGACTACATCTCCCAGCCCAGAGGTGTACTAACATAGACGGACTACATCTCCCAGCCCAGAGGTGTACTAACATAGACAGACTACATCTCCCAGCTCAGAGGTGTACTAACATAGACGGACTACATCTCCCAGCCCAGAGGTGTAATAACAGACACTACATCTCCCAGCCCAGAGGTGTACTAACATAGACGGACTACATCTCCCAGCCCAGAGGTGTACTAACATAGACGGACTACATCTCCCAGCCCAGAGGTGTACTAAAATAGACGGACTACATCTCCCAGCCCAGAGGTGTACTAACATAGACGGACTACATCTCCCAGCCCAGAGGTGTACTAACATAGACACTACATCTCCCAGCCCAGAGGTGTACTAACATAGACGGACTACATCTCCCAGCCCAGAGGTGTACTAACATAGACGGACTACATCTCCCAGCCCAGAGGTATACTAACATAGACGGACTACATCTCCCAGCCCAGAGGTGTACTAACATAGACAGACTACATCTCCCAGCTCAGAGGTGTACTAACATAGACACTACATCTCCCAGCCCAGAGGTGTACTAACATAGACGGACTACATCTCCCAGCCCAGAGGTGTACTAACATAGACGGACTACATCTCCCAGCCCAGAGGTGTACTAACATAGACGGACTACATCTCCCAGCCCAGAAGTGTACTAACATAGACGGACTACATCTCCCAGCCCAGAGGTGTACTAACATAGACGGACTACATCTCCCGGCCCAGAGGTGTACTAACATAGACGGACTACATCTCCCAGCCCAGAGGTGTACTAACATAGACGGACTACATCTCCCGGCCCAGAGGTGTACTAACACATAGTACACCACCACGTCTTGTCATACTGCTTTTAGAGGTGATAGTTTTTTAGTTGTCCTAAAGAGCTTCCGGAGTGCGACCGGACCGGCCAGTTCCTGCCACAGACCTGGGAAACCGAGTTGGGACGATTAATTTCCTGCCTGCTCTGACGGTGGTTGCAAGGATTTGCAACCCGCCTTTGTGAGTATATACTGTACATCCTTAGCAATTTGCTTTTCTGAATCTTACATGATTCTGCACCATTGGGCTCCTGGTCTCCTTTTGTCTTTTAGATGAACCTGGGGTTATTACAATCACAGTAACCATCGACATAAGCTAACACTAACGGACTACATCTCCCGATTATGAAACTCCCATATGGAGAGGTTCATTTTATATATTTTTATACTTAAGTGCTGATTTGCCTTTGTTTCTATTTTAAGACTAAATTCTATTTAACATAGCTTTATCAATGGGCGGTTAGGTTCTTTCCTAGTGGTTCGCTATGACTTTGACTTAACTGGTTGTTCTCTGCTGGTAATACTGATAATGAGGCTATATCGGTCATCCCCCTCTTCAGATTATAAAATATGAACATTTAACCAAAAAAATGTAAAATTAAAAGTCAAAATAACCATACACACATCATACTTACCTCGCATGTAGTCTACTCCTCAATCTCTTTCTCCTCTTCTGCATCTGTTTCACTGTGATCAATGGAATTGTCCTCCTGTTTGAAAATGGCCATTACCCAATAACAACTTCCTGGTCAGTTACTGTAAAACTGTAATATCGCCCACTTGAGCCATAGTTAAATATGGACATTACCTGTAGTAATAAATGCGGATGCGGCTGCCGGCAGCTCCGGGCAGCCATGCACTTCTGCATTACCTGATGGCATTCCCGGCTTCCCCACGGCTGTGAGCCAGTGCAGCGCTTCCAGCCATCCCTCGGGGCGAGCGCGAACGGCTCAAAACAGCCTTTATAGGCTTAGGAAATGCTTGTGAGGCTGGTCAGCTGACACTTTTGAAGCCTCTGATTGGCTGAAAATTCAGGGGAGTGATGCACGTTACCTCAGTATAGAAGACTGGTCTTTTCAGTTGTCCAGTGTCCGTGATAGCTTTCAGGTCACTGAGCGCTGGACCTTGCTCTGCTACAGAGTCTAGTTTAGGTTCGCTGTGATAGATATATATGCAGTGTTTGCGATATATATATATCTATCCTTAGTTAGTATTGAATATTGTATATTGTTATTGATTTTCTGTGTATGACCCGGCAAGCCCTCCACTATTGATTAAAGTCTTATCGCTCTGTACCACAGTCATCTGATACCTGGTATTGACCTCGGCTAGTCTAACGACCTCGTCTCTGTCTCATCCTTAACTGTACCTTAGCCTATCTGATTACCAGTGTATGATCCTAGCCGGTAATTGACATTGCTCTGTCTTAGTCCCTTTGTACCGCATATCTCAGACTTCACGTGTATGACCTCACTTAACGATCTGACCTCGATTTTCGTATTTTCTGTGTAACTGGTTAGTTTGTATCACAGCCAGCATTACATTACCTTACTCATCAGTTGTCCTTTCAGTTATAACTGACAGAAACTGATATGTAACTGACAGAAACTGATATATTTCAGCTCGGACAAAATCTTGTCAGAAATGGAAGGAATCGTTGTAAGAAGAAAATGGCGAGCTTCTAAGATAAACTGACGGCGAGGTAAGTATGCAATATTCATTTGTAGGTACATCATGTAAATAATTGTACTCAGTTCAGGTTCAATTTAAAGCAAACTTGTGACCACAAAATAAATAAACAAGGCAGCTACTTGCCTACTGTACTTTTTCCTTGGGCATAGTGTATATTCTCCCAATAGGAAGGATACCTGTTTCCACCCTGAGAAAAAATTCATATACTCACCTAAGAAAAAAGAAAGCTTTAGACCCTTCTTGGTCCTCTGCATCCCCTCGTTCCACCGCCAGGCACCCAGTTAGATATCCCACTGGCTACGTCTTCAGGTTTCTCACATCTTCAGGCCCGAAGCCTTCTGAAGCCTTCAGATTAGACCCGAAGGCTTCTTTGCCATTAAAGCTAGATAGCTTTCAGTGGAATGAGGGGATGCAGAGAGGAATGGGCAAGCTCTAAGCCTCTAAGGGGTCCTAAGGTATGTGTTTTTTTCTTAGGTTGATTACAGGTATCCTTTACATGGATCAGTCAAGGGGAGATGAGGAGGGAATACTGTAGGTAATGCTTTCATCTTATCACTTACATCTAAAAACTGCTGGTTATGTTGAGGAACAATTTCCAGACCAGTCAGCCTGGAGCTGGAGCAAAGCAGAGGAGAAGAGGACGTGGCAAAGGAAATGAGGGATGTATGTTAGCAATAGTTTGAGGCAGACTTGACACTCCGGGGGAGATGACATGAGAGGTAGGTGAGGGTCAGGGGAGGAGACATGGGGAGGGGACATGAGGGGTAGGTGAGGGTCAGGGAAGGTGACATGAGGGGTAGGTGAGGGTCAGGGGAGGGGACATGAGGGGTAGGCGAGTGTCAGGGGAGATGACAGGAGGGGTAGGCGAGTGTCAGGGGAGATGACAGGAGGGGTAGGTGAGGGTCAGGGGAGGGGATATGGGGAGGGGACATGAGAGGTAGGTGAGGGTCATGGGTGGGGACATGAGGGGTCGGTGAGGGTCAGGGGAGCTGACATGAGGGGTAGGTGAGGGTCAGGGGAGGGGACATGAGGGGTAGGTGAGGGTCAGGAGAGATGACATGAGGGGTAGGTGAGGGTCATGGGAGGGGAAATGGGGAGAGGACATGAGAGGTAGGTGAGGGTCAGAGGCGGGGACATGAGGGTCAGGGGAGCTGACATGAGGGTAAGGGGAGGGGACATAAGGGGTAGGTGAGGGTCAGGGGAGCTGACATGAGGGTTAGGTGAGGGTCAGGGGAGGGGACATGAGGGGTAGGTGAGGGTCAGGAGAGATGACATGAGGGGTAGATGAGGGTCAGGGGAGGGGACATGGGGAGAGGACATGAGAGGTAGGTGAGGGTCAGAGGCGGGGACATGAGGGTCAGGGGAGCTGAGAAGAGGGTTAGGTGAGGGTCAGGGGAGGGGACATGAGGGGTAGGGGAGGGGACATCAGGGGCAAGTGAGGGTCAGGGTAGGGGATGAGGAATAGGTAAGGGTCAGAGGAGGAGACATGAAGATAGGTGAGGGTCAGAGGAGGGGAGATGAAAGCAGCACTGGAACAGGTTAGTATCCCAGAACTCCCTGCATTGCTCTGCAATGGGGGTAGGAGGAGCAGGTCACCACAAATATGGAGATTTAGGGGGCTAGTGGTACGCCGGTGGCTGTAACTAATCTCCACACTTAGCTATTCCCCGTTATCAGATGTAATCATGTAGAGTGGTGGGATGCAGTTACCTAACTCACCACAAGATGGCGGGCTCTCCTGTGCTGGAAACCATGGAGCGCAGGCAGGAAGGGCAGAGGGGAGTGTACTTGAACTGGATCTTTTCAATGATCCGGATGATTCGAATCGGATCATTGAAGAGATCCGGATCTTTGATCCGAATCTCGGATCATTTTACTACCGAAGCATTCGGGGGTGAAATGAACAGCAGGACAGGTCTGTGGACAGGAGAAGGGGAGGGGGGTGGACACACAGAGAAGGGGAGAAGATGGACACAGGGCAGGGAGTGGACAGGGAAGGGAGGAGGGACGAGCAGAGAGCAGAAATGTTTGCACGTAATACCCACATGCTGAAGTCATATGCTTTACATGTATTTCACCTATATGTTCATCTGTACACTTTGAAAGAAAAGGTCACACAGTGAAAGAAAGCATTCCCAGAAGATAAGTGCAGCTGTTTAGTGCTGAGTGCAGGAGGATTATATTGCCTTTCAATCACACTGTCTGCAAAGTTACTGAGCTGAGCTGTGCTGAGCCAAAAGCTTCCAATGTGATCACTGTGCAGCACTACGGAACAGACAGCCTATAATGAGCAGCACATTGCAGCCAGTATGTGTGCTCTACACATATCTGGCAGTGGCACCCATGTCCCCTCTCTCTCATCTACCTGTCCCTGCAAGGCTGCCTCCCCTCCAACTCAGCGATCCATCTCTGCTTCCAGGACCCCGCTGCCCGCTGAGAGGGGGCGTGTCGCTCCTGGCCCCGCCCCTTTTGCGATTCGAATCGTTCATTTTGATGATTCGGATGATCGACTCATAAAATAGATTCGGATCAAAGATCCGAATCGTTCATGATCCGGACAACACTAGGACCCAGGAGGCTATACGCTGGATAATGTATGTATTACTTTACATCACTGTAATAATGTAATGTATCATATCATATACAAAAACAAGCAAAGGAGTATTCTAATTACAACCAGCACTATTTATGCTTACAACGTGGGTTGTGGGTGTGGCTATTGGGGTGAGGGAGGAGCACAAAGGGAGGGGGGGATTGGTATTGGGGTGATGGAGGGGCACATAGTGGGGAGGACAGGTATTGGGGGAGGGGAGGACAGGTATTGGGGTGGGGAGAAGCACATAGTGGGGGAGGGGAGGACAGGTATTGGGGTGAGGGAGGAGCACATAATGGGGGAGGGGAGGACAGGTATTGGGGTGAGGGAGGAGCACATAATGGGGGAGGGGAGGACCGGTATAGGTGAGGGAGCACAGGTATTGGATGGGGGGAGTAACACATAGTGGGGGAGGGGAGGCCAGGAATTTGGCTACTCTGCATTTCAGGAGGGTGTACCACTTGTCTCCATAAGCCTCCCAATTCGCCCTCTAATTGCTGATCTGCCCTCAGTTGCATTGTGGGTAATCCAGTTCTGTACCACAATGTCTATTAGCTTGCAGTTGCAGCTATCCTGATTTTTTTTTTTAGCACATAAAATATCTGTTTAGAAGAATAGAGCCCAGCTGTTATACGACAATAGAACTTCTACAATTGCAGGAGATCGTAAGAACCTCACTAGTCAGAAGAACTTCTATGGAGGAACAGAGCCATGTCCTCCAACAAGATGGTTGCATCACACCAGCGTTTTATTACATTTTACAAAACGAAAACGGCTGGGAACTGTATTGTAGGCGGTAATTGTGCAAAGAGGGAGGATCTGTGCCGAATGTCGGCTGCTTTCAGCTGCAGTAATCACAACTATTGTGAAATGATGGTGACAATATGTAAGTATGTGATGCTGCTCCTCATGGGGTAGAGTTTGGGGGATTCTGTGTGTGAATATTTGTGGACAGAATGGCTTGCTTCATGCTTCTTTTATTCTTATACAGCCGGAAGTTATGGTAATGATTGTAGAAACCTTCCTAGTTCTTTATCCAGCACAGACCACATTATTTTCTTGTATAGACCACATGTCCACTGCAAGGGGGCAGAGGAGCAACAGAATACAACTGGGAAGATATCACTGGCAGATGTCACCATCTATTTCCCCATGGAGGAGGGGCAACATATAGGACAACACCAGGACCGCTACAAGGACACCATGATGGAGAATCAGCCGCCCCTCACATCACCGGGTAAGAGGAGACTTTTATTTTTGGTAAAGGAGATAGAAGTATGGAGGGTCCACCTAGATCCCCCATCATCTGATAAACACATAGAGACAATGTATTCAGTCAGTGTGTGTGTTTCCTACAGATGTACCCAGTAACAGAAACCCACCAGAGAGATGTACAGGTCCTCTTTATTCCCAGGATTGTCCACCTAGATCCCCCATCATCTGATAATCACATAGAGACAATGTATTCAGTCAGTGCGTGTGTTTCCTACAGATGTATGCAGTAACAGAAACCCACCAGAGAGGTGTACAGGTCCTCTTTATTCCCAGGATTGTCCACCTAGATCCCCCCCATCATCTGATAAACACATAGAGACAATGTATTCAGTCACTGTGTGTGTTTCCTACAGATGTATCCAGTAACAGAAACCCACCAGAGAGATGTACAGGTCCTCTTTATTCTCAGCATTATCCACCTAGATCCCCCATCATCTGATAAACACATACAGACAATGTATTCAGGCAGTATGTGTGTTTCCTACAGATGTCTCCAGTAACAGAAACCCACCAGAGAGATGTACAGGTCCTCTTTATTCCCATGATTGTCCACCTAGATCCCCATCATCTGATAAACACACAGAGACAATGTATTCAGACAGTGTGTGTGTTTTCTACAGATGTATCCAGTAACAGAAATTCACCAGAGAGATGTACAGGTCCTCTTTATTCCCAGGATTGCCCACCTAGATCCCCCATCATCTGATAATCACATAGAGACAATGTATTCAGTCAGTGTGTGTGTTTCCTACAGATGTATCCAGTAACAGAAACCCTCCAGAGAGATGTACAGATCCTCTTTATCCCCAGGATTGTCCACCTAGATCCCCCATCATCTGATAAACACATAGAGACAATGTATTCAGTCAGTGTGTGTATTTCCTACAGATGTATCCAGTAACAGAAACCCACCAGAGAGATGTACAGGTCCTCCTTATGCTGGATACACACCATGAGTTTCCGCGTCGAATGCGTCCGTCGATACGCGTCGATTCGATTATTTCCGAGCATTTCCGAACGCATTTTGATGATTTTTAGGTCGATTGCCATGTAAAGTATGGCAAATCGACCTAACGATCCATCGAAGCTTGAATAGGACATGTCGGAAATAATCGAATCGATGCGTATCGACGGACGCATCGAACGCGGAAACGCATGGTGTGTATCCAGCATTATTCCCAGGATTGGCCACCTAGATCCCTCATCATCTGATAAACACACAGAGACAATGTATTCAGTCAGTGTGTGTGTTTCCTACAGATGTATCCAATAACAGCACCCCTCCAGAGAGATGTACAGGTCCTCTTTATTCCCAGGATTGTCCACCTAGATCCCCCATCATCTGATAATCACATAGAGACAATGTATTCAGTCAGTGTGTGTGTTTCCTACAGATGTCTCCAGTAACAGAAACCCACCAGAGAGATGTACAGGTCCTCTTTATTCCTGGGATTATCCACCTAGATCCCCCATCATCTGATAATCACATAGAGACAATGTATTCAGTCAGTGTGTGTGTTTCCTACAGATGTATCCAGTAACAGGAACCCACCAGAGAGATGTACAGGTCCTCTTTATTCCCAAGATTGTCCCCCAGAAGATTCCACCATCGCTCAGTATTATCAGGTAGGTGGGACTGGTGGTCACCAGAGACTCCAAACAATGTTACATTATACTATTCTGTGTAGTCTCAGATTGCTAATGATCATATGTAAAATACATCATTTCATCTCATGTTTTGAAGTCAGGGTGACAATATAAAAGCCAAAGTTAAACAGGAAGAAGAACAGATGTATGTGAGGAGTGATCAGCAGTGTATGGAGGAGGGAGACATGATGAGGACAAGTAAAGAGGAAGAAGAGACATATGTGAGGAGTGATCAGCAGTGTATGGAGGAGGGTGACATGATGGGGACAAGTAAAGAGGAAGAAGAAGAGACATATGTGAGGGGTGATCAGCAGTCTATGGAGGAGGGGGACATGATGAGGACAAGTAATGAGGAATAAGAAGAGATATCTGTGAGGAGTGATCAGCAGTCTATGGAGAAGGGAGACATGATGAGGACAAGTAAAGAGGAGGAAGAAGAGACATATGTGAGGAGTGATCAGCAGACTATGGAGGAGGGAGACATGAGGACAAGTAAAGAGGAAGAAGAAGAGACATATGTGAGGAGTGATCAGCAGTCTATGGAGGAGGGTGACATGATGAGGACATGTAAGGAAGAAGAAGAGACGTATGTGAGGAGTGATCAGCAGTCTATGGAGGAGGGCGACATGATGAGGAGAAGTAAAGAGGAAGAAGAAGAGACGTATGTGAGGAGTGATCAGCAGTCTATGGAGGAAGGTGACATGATGAGGACAAGTAAAGCGTAAGAAGAGACGTATGTGAGGAGTGATCAGCAGTCTATGGAGGAGGGCGACATGATGAGGAGAAGTAAAGAGGAAGAAGAAGAGACGTATGTGAGGAGTGATCAGCAGTCTATGGAGGAAGGTGACATGATGAGGACAAGTAAAGCGTAAGAAGAGACATATGTGAGGAGTGATCAGCAATCTATGGAGGAGGGTGACATGATGAGGAGAAGTAAAGAGGAAGAAGAAGAGACGTATGTGAGGAGTGATCAGCAGTCTATGGAGGAGGGTGGCATGATGAGGACAATTGAAGTTAGGGGATGTTTTAGAGAGATCGGCACAGATTGGTGTTTATCTAAATCTTTTCTGTGACAAATCAGTCTGCAGAAGGTAAATTCATACAAATCGCCTTACAGAACTGAGTGAACTATGACATTTATAGCACACTAAGGGAATACAACCAGGGAAGTGATCGTACAAAAAACATATCCAGAGAAGGAACAATATGGGAATATATCCATGGAGGGGACACTAGAGTAACCTGCTGGGGGAGGGGGGGGACGACACACACACTTGAGGAACCTGTCAGGGGAGGGTACACTGCAGGAAGATGCCCAGAGAGGGGACCTCATGGGAACATGTTTAACCTGTCCATCTCCACTGGCACATTCCCCTTCTCATCACAACACCTCAAATTAAAAAATCCTTCTTTGGACCCGACATCCTTCTGTAGCTACCTTACTGTCTTGCATTTCCCCTTTTTCTCTACTGACAGCATGTTTGACCCCCTTCAGTCAGGTTTCGGCCTCTGCCACACTACTGATAATTATTTTATGCCTAACACTTACCTGTCTGGAGATACTTTCTCTGTCTCCTGCTCCAGTACACCCACTGGAGGGATGTCCTAACTGGTCCACAGTGGTTCAATCACTGGTAGAACCATTTAGTTGTCTTTTACGAAGAGTACGACTGCGTCCCGCTGGGCTGAACACCTGAGTGGAGTCAGGTTTGTGCATCTCCACCTGCTTACAGTGGTTGGTTGCCTGACTGCGACCTCCCTTTGTGAGTACTCCATCTTCTATATCACTCACTCTGATTTTTGATGTGACATTCTGCACCATCGGGGCAGCTGTTGCCTGTGTGTTTTTTCCTCTCAGGGTGCTCTCTGCCCACCCTCTAGTTGGCACTTCTGCTCCAATACTTTCTCCTCCCCACGCCTGCTGTCTATTGGTGTACCACAAGGCTCCGTGCTTGAATATGACTGAATATGACAGTAGGAGCAACAAAAACCTCAAGATGGTGCATCAGAGTGATGCCATCCCTATATGTGCCTTTATCATTATGTGTTTGTCTATTGCCCCACCTCTCTACATTTGATATGTCGTCAAAATCTTACCATCTTCCTGTAGGGTCCTCTCCCTAGATATATTCCTGTAGGATCCCCTCCCTGGACATGTTCCTGTAGGGTCCTCTCCCTGGATATATTCCTGTAGGGTCCCCTCCCTGGACATGTTCCTGTAGGGTCCCCTCCCTGGGCATGTTCCTGTAGGGTCCCCTCCCTGGACATGTTCCTGTAGGGTCCCCTTCCTGGGCATGTTCCTGTAGGGTCCCCTCCCTGGACATGTTCCTGTAGGGTCCTCTCCCTGGACATGTTCCTGTAGGGTCCCCTCCCTGGACATGTTCCTGTAGGGTCCCCTCCCTGGACATGTTCCTGTAGGGTCCCCTCCCTGGGCATGTTCCTGTAGGGTCCCCTCCCTGGACATCTTCCTGTAGGGTCCCCTCCCTAGACATGTTCCCGTAGGGTCCTCTCCCTGGACATGTTCCTGTAGGGTCCCCTCCCTGGGCATGTTCCTGTAGGGTCCCCTCCCTGGACATCTTCCTGTAGGGTCCCCTCCCTAGACATGTTCCCGTAGGGTCCTCTCCCTAGATATATTCCTGTAGGGTCCCCACCCTAGATATATTCCTGTAGGGTCCTCTCCCTGGGCATGTTCCTGTAGGGTCCCCTCCCTGGGCATGTTCCTGTAGGGTCCTCTCCCTGGGCATGTTCCTGTAGGGGCCCCTCCCTGGACATGTTCCTGTAGGGTCCTCTCCCTGGACATGTTCCTGTAGGGTCCCCACCCTAGATATATTCCTGTAGGGTCCCCTCCCTGGACATGTTCCTGTAGGGTCCCCTCCCTGGGCATGTTCCTGTAGGGTCCTCTCCCTGGGCATGTTCCTGTAGGGGCCCCTCCCTGGACATGTTCCTGTAGGGTCCTCTCCCTGGGCATGTTCCTGTAGGGGCCTCTCCCTGGGCATGTTCCTGTAGGGTCCCCTCCCTGAACATCTTCCTGTAGGGTCCCCTCCCTAGACATGTTCCTGTAGGGTCCCCTCCCTGGACATCTTCCTGTAATGTATATTTCCATTCCATGCTGAAAACTGTTCTATTCTCTTGTAACAGGAAGTGATGATGTTTCTCTATTTGCAGGGCAGAGTCCCGGCATCAAGAACCTCTCAGAGACTCTTTTCTCAATATCCTCAGATGCTACAATGAATGATGGTGAACTCACAGAAGATTCTTCAAATGAAATCTCTCATACAGCAGTTTTTCATCCAAGAGCTCGATGGACAGCTAGATCCCCCCACCCCACTTCTCCTGAGGAGTCTAATACCGGACCCCAACAGAAGAGATTTCCCTTTGCTGAGTGTGGGAAATGCTTTTCCTGTAAATCAGCTGTTGAAAAGCAACAGCAATCTCACACAGCTGAGAAACTGTACTCATGTTCAGAGTGTGGGAAAAGTTTTTCATTAAAGTGAGTAGACTGTGTGATAATCCAAAAGCAAACAGGACCCTGCAGAAAAGTAATTAAACAAACATAGGTGTGGCCAAATAGGTGAGCCAGGAAGTGTTCCTGCAGCCCATATGAAAGTAAACAAACAGCCCAGCAGCAGGGACGGGTGTAAAGTTCACAATGTGAACACTGAGATAAGCAATGAACCAGCAGGTGCTGCAGGGTCAGGAGAGCCCCAGACTAGGCAGGCAGAGGGAGAGGAGAGACAATAGGGGAGGGAATGGGAGAGTTGGCAGCTTATCACAGCATGGCTGAATGCAGGCGCCACAGTGTCCTGACCCTGTCCAAGTCCTACGCCAACGTGACATCAGAGGTCTCTGTGATCTTCTCCCCCTCCACCTGCCTATTCACTCGCTCTCCCGTCCTTAAATCTCTTCCCAAATCACAGTTATGCTAGGTTCACATAATGCAATTTTCTAACAGATTTACTGTCAGATCGACTATTTCCAACATGTCCGATCTGAATTCCGATTGATTTTCCGTTTGTTTCTATGGAAAATTGATCAAAATATTGATCGGAAATCAGATCGGACATGTTGGAAATAGTTGATCTGGCAGTAAATCTGTCAGAAAATTGCATTGTGTGTACCAGGCATTAGGCCTCTTCACCCATTCACCAGCTAGGGACTTGTTAGCACTCAACAGTGTCAGCAAGGGCGGTGGGGAGGCAGCCACCATGGAGTTGCATCTGAGCAATGCGGTTTCCATCCTCAGATAGGGCCAGCGTTACCATATGGGCAAAAGGGGTAAATGTCCCAGGGCCCCAGCATCCATAGGGGCCTCCAAGTATCTGCCACCACCCCACTAAATTATCTCCATCCCTCTCCCCCCGAGCAGCATTACAGAGGCAGTGGTGACAGGCACACACTCGCCTCCTCCGAGTTCCAGGCGTTGCAAGTCCATCTGTCTTCTCTTTAGTGCTGCTGCTCTGCACTTCCTGCTTCTCCATTTGGCCTCTAGTGTACGATGTGGTTGGCAGGAAGTGCAGAGCAGCAGCACTACAGAGAAGACAGGCAGGACTTCAGTGCCTGGAACTCAGAGGAGGTGAGTTTCTGCCTGCCTCCATAACACTGGTGGGGTGGGGAGGTCTTTAAGGACACCTCTGACTACTATACTGGGGGAGAGGTGGGTGTAAGGGGGGGCCCTCAGGTTACTTTTGCCCCAGGCCCCATTGTTGCTAGAACTGACCCTGTCTTCAGATGCAGCATGAGGCGGTTTTAAGGTGCTGCATAATCTCACCATGTGTTGAATGTGCCCTGTGCAGTGTTACCAAACACTGCCATTTGGCTGCATGTACTTGAATAGCGCTTGGCCTATTGGTCGAAGATCTTTCGAGCGGACAGCGGTTCCCTGGAGAGGATCAGAACTACAGTGAGGAGGGATCTCATAGACTGCAGGGGGCTGGGAGCAGTCCCAGGTAAGTACAGTATATCTGACCCCCATCCATCCCCTAGGTATAACTTTAAGACACAGACTTTCTGGATCAAAACCCTCCAAACACTGACACAGCTTATTGTGAATTCAGATGATAGACCTTGATATTCACTCTTCTTTCTGAGTTGTCTTTCAGATGGGAGGTTGAATTGTGCAAATCAGGCACAGCCGGCGCCGCCAAAGGCCGTAATGTGAATTATAGTTATAGATGGAGAAGATGGAGCCCAAATTATTATCAAAAGAGCGTAATTCGGCTGCCAGCAAAAGCTGGAATCCATATTGCTTGTTACCCCATGGCGACCGGAAGGCGGAATAGTAAGTAGCACCGCCGGGACTTGTGCAGGAGCAGGGGGAGCTGTTTTTCGACTTTACCCTTTGCCCAAATTTCCAGGAGGCTTAATTACTTGAATGTGAACTCTGCCCCTGTCAAGCAGTTCAATATCCTGTCTGCCAGCCAAGAGCGCCATTCCAGTGCAGTTAAGATGCATCTGAATGGCAGCGCTTGTAACACCATGTGCGTCAGCGCTAGACGTGTGGTGGTGTCAGCCAGCGACAGAGAATCAAGGCTGTCCTCAGATGTAACGCTATTGGGGGACTGCCTGTCTAGCACCAGTACTAACAAGCACCCAGCCGGTGAACAAGAGCAGCTGAAAGGCGGTGAATTCACTGCATTCAGCTGCCCATATGAAAGAGCCCTCCACAGCTGGGTCATCATGGCCTGTCATCTATGGTTTTACGCATCTTCCCTTGGGATTTCTACATGCTCCCTCTTTGGGATCTATATTCTCCCCTTTCTCAGGGTGGTGTATATATGTTGTACACAGCGTACCCTGCCTATTCCACTAATTTTTCCAGTATTTTATTAGATGCAATCAAGATCCGATCTAACGGAAAATTGTAAAGTGTAGATGAGGCTTTAAGAGAAATGTACACTTTACAGTGTTTTGTGGGCAGTTCTTCCCTTTTATTTATCTTTGTTTGGACATTTTAATAAAGTGTTCACTACTTAACCACTTCGGGACCGGCCGCCTAACCCCCCTTAAGGACCAGGGCAATTTGCATGGAGGGGGGGGGGGCGCGTTTAGGGGGGGGGGGTCGGGCGGCCGGATCCCGTCTGTGGCTGGCTGGGCATGGTGTCCCCCATGGAGGCAGGTGCCCCCCCCCTGTAGCTGGCAGCTTTCACTCACCTTCCAGGCTCCAGCGATGAGCTGCAGTAGCCACCTCTTCTCCAGCCGGCATCTCCGCTCCAAATGACGCTCAGGTCCGGGTCGCGGCTTGATGACGTAATCAAGCCGGGACCCGGCGCTGATGGCAGACGGAGCAGAGATGCCGGCCAGAGCAGAGGGGGGCGCCGATCGTCACTGGAACAGCAGGGAGGTGAGTGGATCCTCTTCTTTGCTGCAGCCGCCGCTGTCAAAGTGATCACTACGATCTGCCGGCGATCGTAGTGATCACGTGATCAACAGCCATACGCAATGGCTGCTGATCACTCGGGGGAGATGCCAGCTGTCATATGACAGATTAATCTCCCCCTCCGGGTGCGCACGATCGTGTCGGGGCGGTTTGTTAGCGCGACCATTAAATCAACGTCCGGTCAGAACAGTAGCACCACCTGCTGGACGTTGATTCAACGTACCTAGTCCGCAAGTGGTTAAAAGACATCTGAGATAAAAAAAAACATGTTAAATGTCCAGTTTCCCTGAGTTTGCAGCCATTCCTCCACCAGGGAGGAGGATGTCACCAAGACCCCACCCCCCCACCGATGTGTGTGTACAAAGCCAGACCAGAGAGGAGAGAGATATTGGGCTGTACATTGCAGGCGCTGGCACTACATGCTGGGTATGTGCTGCACCGCATCACTCACCCGCTCTCAGCAGATCATTAGCCACACGTGCTGCCTCCTCTCTGACTAACAGGTCACATGATGCACCGCTGTAGCCATGGATATAGGATGCTGGATGGGTGGATGGAACGTGCTGCCTCCTCTCTGACTAACAGGTCACATGATGCACCGCTGTAGCCATGGATATAGGATGCTGGATGGAACGTGCTGCTTCCTCTCTGACTAACAGGTCACATGATGCACCGCTGTAGCCATGGATATAGGATGCTGGATGGGTGGATGGAACGTGCTGCTTCCTCTCTGACTAACAGGTCACATGATGCACCGCTGTAGCCATGGATATAGGATGCTGGATGGGCGGATGGAGATTATACCGTTGGAACATTTCGAGCAGATGAGTGAAATGGCGCCATGCATCTAGGTAGGGGGAGACAGGGAGTACGAGGAGGGGGACATTTGTGGAGGGGAGCTGCCTCTTGCTGCCCTCTAATTGTTGTCACCCTGAATCATGTGATTACGTTGCTTCATGGAAGAACCACCCCTGTCCTCCACTATATACTCTGCTTGCAGCCCCTTCTAGTGATAGTCAGGACCTTGGACCCAAAATGTATGGCCCTCGCACATGTGCAGTAGCCTCCTATCTGGTGCTGTCTACACTTCTGCTGGTCTGCCATCATTTCTGCCTACGCGTCGTATCAGCCTACATGCATTGGCAAAAACTGGCTCTCCTTCCGCCTGGTGCTCTCTCACAGCATTCTGTGTAGTATACATGAAGCCACACCTCCAGGGCAGCGCCGTCTGCGTGTCTGAAGGAGGCTACTCCGCATGTGCGAAAGGGCCTTCATTTACAGTTACCAGACATTCCAGTGTACCTGGACATGTCTCCGAATGAGGGTTCCCCGTCCCAGGCACATATACGTCGCAGCCAATGTCCCAGGTGGGCTGGGATGTCCCCGTCACCAGACTCTGTGGCTGCACAGTTGGGCCGCTCTGACTATCTGTCTTTCTTCTGTTGTGTCCTCCACTTAGCTGTTACTGGGCAGCACACATTTGTGATGGTGGGGGTCACACTGCTTAAGGCTGGTTTCACAGTGGGACGTTACAGGCGCACGTTAGAGCAGCCTGTAACGCAGCCCACCGCACAGCAATGAAAAATCAATGGGCTGTTCACAGTGCCCACGTTGCGTTACTCAGTAACGCTGCGCCATAACAGAACGTACTGCATGCAGTACTTTATAAGCGGCAGAGCCACGTTAGACTGCTTGCACATGCTCAGTAATTTTGGGGAGGAGCGGAGAGAGGCCAGGCACATGGCTAATTAATATTCACTGCACTCAGTAACGTGCAGTGTTTACTTCCTGGAGCGGCCGCTCTGTGCGGCGATTGGCCGGGCGGGACCACGTGATGCCGCATGCGTCCAAAGGTGTACGCATCACGGCATCACGGACGCCAGAGTGAGCTGCTCACTCTGACGTGCACATCAGAGAGCACCAGGCGTTGCGTTAGGGGCAAGTTATGCGACCATAACGTCCCCTAAAATGCAACGTCTTGGTGTGAAACCAGCCTTAAAGTGGACCCGAATTCTTGCACAACACAGAAGGAAATCGTAGAGAAATTGTATTGTAACCTTGTATGTATATAGAGAGTTTAGCCTGTCTAATTCCCTCCTCATCTGTGACTAATCACAAGTTGTAATTTGATCTCTCAGTTGTGTCAGCTGACTGCCAAGACAGAGCAGCTAATTTGTAAGCACAGCATGCTAACCCTATGTCTGCTTCCATGAAAGCAGGAAGTAGGCACATTGCACATTTATTGTAGGATTTGTATCACCTGTAACAGAAATGTTTTTCTTTAATGACAAGTGGGGAGATAAAAGGTAAAAGTCACCAGTGGTGTCTCTGAATTATCCCATTTTTTTCTCTACAGGTTCACTTTATTCTATCTATATTGGATTGATTGTGAGTGATTGATGATCTCAGTGACTTGGCTAGTGATTACTCTGCTGTTATTCATCACACATGGACATTCCCAGCAGTGCTGACGTCACTGTGCCTGGGCTGGTATTGCTGGAGGTCCTGATTGTGCAGAATATCATGTATTAGGGCTCCCCGCTATTTGTCCTGTATATATATATATAAATACAATAATACTAACATACAGTATCAGTGCTGCAGTATCTCTCCCAAGCCCCGCCCATAACTCCTCCCCCCTGAGCTGAGCAGCATTACTCCAGCCCTTAGCAGCAGCCTCATTTACATATTCACCGCCCTGACTGGAAGGTCGCTCCAGCTTGTAGTCCCGCCCCGTCCTCTGTGATAGGCGCAGCGTGCTGCTTGTTCCCCGCCCCCGTGGCTTGATTCGCTTGCTGCAGTTATGGCGGTTTCTGGTTACGGTGGGCGTGTTTTGCGTTCCACTGTGCGTCTCAGCCCCGCCCTCTGTGGTAGACATGCGCAGTGCAGAGGAGGCAGCGTCTGTGGAGCATGCGCACTGGGAGACTCAGCTGGTACAGTCACAGCTAGCTCTGGTTACATGGTGCTGCCCTCTATAGTCTCTTCCTTGTTCATAGCTGGCCATCATCAGCACATAGTAAAATCATTCCAAATGACAGTGAATGGGATGCGTTGGGTAGAGCTTTGTTCCTCCTGTACTAGGGGTCACAGCACCCCAAATGTGGTGATCATGTCCTCCACACGCGTGCCCTGAATTCCCCGGAATTCATGGTTCTGTCATGGTCAGTGTAGCCTGTGGGTACCTTTACCCCCCTCTCAGCTCCACAGACCGGTGTGTTGGGGGCACTTTGCCCCCTTATATCTCCAGAATGGAGGGTGGCTGCGGTCAGTAAACCTATAGCTCCCAACTGTCCTTCTTTTGGAGGGACAGTCCCTCTTTGGGAGCCCTGTCCCTCTTTCAGGACTTTGTCCCTCTTTCTATGTAAATATATACCGGTATATTTCTCTACTAAAAATGTGTTTGGTTGACTCTAAACTTTATTCCCATCCTTTAAATTGATATATTACTAATTTTAAAATGTTAATATGAAGGAAAATGAACCAGGATAGAAAGGACCAATGTGGTTTGAATGATAAAACAACATATTTTTCTTATGAAATCTTTATGGTATGCAAGACTAGAGGTGTGATCATGGGTGTGGCAGGGGCATGGCTTAAGTGTCCCTCTTTCTCATCTCAAAAAGTTGGGAGGTATGGTAAACCTGTTTTCTGGCCCAACAGTATTCTGCATTCGACCATAGTGGAAAGTGGAATTGTATGCGTGTAATTGCGCTTCTTCCAGTAAATATTCGGATAGTCCTTACACGTTATGGTTCGCCACACCTTAGGGTAAGTAAGCCCACAATATGCAGGGTGGGCCATTTATATGGATACACCTTACTAAAGGCTGGTTCAGACGGATGTCTGCGTGGCGTTGCGTTTGGGGGCGTTGCGGCGGCTGCGCGGTCAGGCTTTCAGTAGCCTTCGCGTCGCGTTCCGATGCGGTTGCGTTTTCTCTTCCCCTAGGGGGACATTAGCCGTCGCGGTTGGCCACCCCCTGGAAGCTACATGTCGCTTCCAGGGGCAGCTCGAACGCTACCGAAACACTTCGTTCCGAACACTTGCTGTAAACGCTCCGCAAGCGTCCGTCTGAACCAGCCCTTAAAGAGACACAGAAGCGAAAAAATATATATGATATAATGAATTGGTTGTGTACTATGAATAATTACTAGAAGATTAGCAGCAAAGAAAATACTCTCATACTTTTATTTTCAGGTATATAGTGTTTTTTCTAACATTGCATCATTCTATAATATTTGCAGATTACACAACACTCAGCATTCAAAAGGATTCTTTCAGAGCAGTCTTTGAACTAATGACCTCTCCTCTGCCAGAGGAAAAGTAAATAGTTAACTAACAGTTGAGATAATAAAAGTCAGAAGACAGCCCTTCTCCACCACTTTGAAAGTCGTAGAGATAATGGCTTTTTTTTATAGAGATAACAACTGGAGTTTCTTAACTCTTCCTGTACTGGAAACAATTAGACTGATGTATCTGATCTTATTGTTTTATTTCTTAGCTGTACTACACATACAAATCATAATATCATAGTTTTTTTTTTCGCTTCAGTGTCTCTTTAAATGGAAATGGTTGGTGATATTAACTTCCTGTTAGTGGCATATTAGTATATGTGAGGGGGGAAACCTTTTAAGATGGGTGGTGACCATGGCGGTCATTTTGAAGTCAGCCATTTTGAATCCAACTTTTGTTTTTTCAATAGGAAGAGGGTCATGTGATATCAACCTTATTGGGAATTTCACAGGAAAAATAATGGTGTGCTTGGTTTTACTGTAACTTTATTCTTTCATGAGTTTTTTACAAGTTTCTCTTTGTTTACAGCCATTGACATGTCGCTGAGATTAACACGGCGCGGCGATTTTGCGCTGAGCGGCGGTGATCGGAATGCACACGCAGCTAGCAAAGTGCTAGCTGCGTATTGCAAAAAAAAAAAAAAAAAAGATGCAAATCGGCCCAGCAGGGCCGGAGAAATCCTCCTGCGCGGCATAGCCCAAGCTTAGGTCGGGCTTACCGCCAGGAAGGTTAAGTCTACAACTACAAATCACTTTGCATAGCGTAATACTGTTTATTAAACTTTAAAAAAAAAAAAAATTGCACTCACATTGGAGATAAAATCATGCGCATTGTATATTAAAAGTCCCAGATTGTTTCTAGCATCCTGCATCCACCATCAATCCAGTTCCGCGGAGTTTGGCCCAGGACCTGGACAGTGACTTTACTATATACCAGTCATGGCTAACCTTGGCACTCCAGCTGTGAAAAAACTACAAATCCCATCATGCCTCTGCCTCCCAGAGTTATGCTTAGAGCTGTCAGAGTATTGCAATGCCTCATGGGACTTGTAGTTCCACCACAGCTGGAGTGCCAAGGTTAGCCATCACTGCTATATACCCTAATGTTTACTATACCGGATTTTATTAAAACAAAATTATAGTGTTGTTAAGGAGATTTTGTTACTTTTGTGCAGCTTGGATTTGCTCTTTACTTATTACAATAACACATTCTATCTACATAACATTTTTCATCCATTTTCTCTGCACTGGAATAATCCAGCAAATACTGAATGAAATACCGCATGAAGTAAGTTTCTTTGTGACTTGTCATGACGTTGTTTGATAATTTACTGAACTATCACCGCATGTGTGACAATCTTAGTGAATACTCAAAAGAAATCGTTTTACTGCACAACGTAAATGACCTCACATGAAAATTTTAGTTAATTGAAGCCAATGTTGATTGCAGACTGGTGGGGAGATTATACGCTAATGTGTGAGAGGTGTTGGCAAACGACAATGTATTTTCCAACTAGTTATTGCTGACACACGTTAGTGCAGGCATGGGCAAACTCGTCCCTCCAGCTGTTACGAAACTACAAGTCCCACAATGCATTTGTCTTTATGAGTCATGACTGTGGCTGTCGGACTCCTGCAATGCATTGTGGGACTTGTAGTTCCTTAACAGTTTGCCCATGCCTGTGTTAGTGGGATATAAAATAGCAGCGCTTATCTAAGTCCAGCCACGGTGTGTGGCCACATTCATTAGATGCAAGGTTAGAGCAGTTTTTGTAGAGATGCAAGTTTAGAGGTAAGAACAGCGGTGGTAGTAAGTGGCAGTGACATTAAGAGGGCGTGGCATGCTGGGTACAGGAGAAGAACTAAATATTCTCGGAGGGATATTCAGCTACTATGAATTTATCTGATGGTTTCTTTGGGGAAGATGTATGAAAGGAAATGGTATATACAATACAGTGGTGTAGTGGTTAGCGCTCTCGCCTTGTAGCGCTGGGTCCCCAGTTTGAATCCCAGCCAGGGCACTATCTGCATGGAGTTTGTATGTTTTCCCCGTGTCTGTGTGGGTTTCCTCCCCGCACTCCAGTTTCCTCCCAAAAACATACAGATAAGTTAATTGGCTGCCCCCTAAATTGGCCCTAGACTATGATACATGCACTACATTATAAATAGACACATGACTATGGTAGGGATTAGACTGTGAGCTCCGCTGAGGGACAGTTAGTGACAAGACAATATACTCTGTACAGCGCTGTGTAAAATGGGCATATATAAATATATAAGAATAATTATATACAATACACTCACAAGTGAATGGTAAAGGATACATCTTTGGTTTAAAAAAAAATTACTTTCCTCATCCCAAACTTTTTTATTGGTAAATATTATGACAGTCATATCAAAAAGATCAGCAATCATCAGATATATATCATCAAAGTAGTTACAAGAACAATGACAAGCAACATTCCTTCCAATTCATCATTTTCCTTTTATAACCCCGCCCCCTATTCATCATCAGCTCGCTACATAATTATGCAAAGAAGAGATGTAACACAGTGACGGTGTCATATCGCCCCGGTCATTTCTGTACAGCACTCAGTCATCTCATCACACCTCAAAAATAATCAATTATCACTTCCTATGGAGGTGTGTGTGTGTGTGTGCGTATGTGTGCGTGTGCGTGTGTGTACCGGAACGTGGGGGCTTATCACGGTCTTGCTGAGGGTCTTATCGAGAGTCGTTACACCCTTTTCTTACCATATTCCTCCCTATGCTCCGGCCTTAGCACAGAACCCGTTCTTAGATGAATTCATGATTGTGCATCAGGCGGTCACATATGGACGCTTGTCTCTTGTATACAGTGAGGCCTCTTTCAGATGGATGGCTGAACAGCACGCTTGCCAAGCAGTTCAGCATCATGTCTGCCACCCACTAGTGCAATTCGGGTGCAATTTAAATGCAGCTACTTTGCAGTGGTTGTAACACCGTGCGTGCCAAGTACTAAAGCCAGGTGGGGTTACTGGGGAGCAGAGAACTGTGACACGTTGCGTCTGAGCACAGCTGCAGTTATGCTCAGATGTGACTCTATGAGGAAGGGGGAGGGAACACTTGTCTAGCGCCGGTACGGAGCGGTAACAAGCGCACAGGCCGGACAGGAGAGCAGCTCACAGGCAGTGAGTTCACCACCTATCAGCTGCCTGCCTGAATGAGGCCTTAAACTGGTATAACACTCTGACAGAAAACATTCAATGAAAATGCGTTTTCTTACTTTTTATTACCCATACAATTATATTTGCTTTTGTGCATAAGTTATATTGTCTGTTTACAGATTACAAATTCCTAAAGTACTGTTTATCTGCACCGAAAGCTGCCATTGCATTTTATTGCATAGCTGCTGTATTTATATATTAAAACCGATCTAGTGCTCACTTCTCAGCTCTTTCTACTTCTCAGCTGAGTTTCAGCACTTTGCTTATGTTTACTAAATGTATCTGACAAAGGAATGTAAACAAAAGGTAATGTTATCACCTCTTCAGATGGGGCCAGAAGCTTTCCACTAAAGAACAAAATGCTGTGTTTAACTGTTTGAATGCTGTTTTGCTACATTTTTTTTTGTGGTAGTAAATTTTATGCTGTAAATAATCGTTTAGAGCAAAAAAGAAATGCTGAGTGTTATACTTCTTTAAAGAGGGACTGAGAAGTGCTGAGGCAGACACTACAGTAGGGTGCTCTTCTATCAGACCTCCCAATTATCCTAGCGGCAGACAGGCCTGGAAAGCTGGTGGATCATGGCCTGGTAATGTCTTTTCAGTCTCACCATATCGGTGTGCAAAATAGCTTAGCATACGCATTCATCCAGGAAGGACAACTCCTGACACTAATGGTAATTGCAATGGCTTCATTGTGATTTCATCAGCAGCCCGTACAAAAAAAACATATGCTGCGCATCCATAGCATACACAACATCGGCAAGGCTGTGGTGCAGCAACCAAACAGGGTATCGGACAAGACACAGAACATTTATATTGCGCTTTTCTCCTGGCGGACTCAAAGCACCAGACTTGCAGCCACTAGGACGCGCGCTATAGGCAGTTGCAGTGTTAGGGGGTCTTGCCCAAGGTCTCCTTACTAAATACGTGCTGGAATACTGAAGAGGTGAGATTTGGACCCTGCTCTCCGGTGTCAGAGGCAGAGCACTTACCCAGCACGCTATCCAGCCACTTTCAGCCTTACAGCCATTTCAAAAGCCTGCGGCTCAATGAGCCCACCCCATACGGACGCTGCCCCCCAGCTCTGCCAGTATCGGTATGTCACTGATGCACAGTGTATGTGTTTCTATGGACTGTTCCTGAGCTCACAGTGAAGGCATTACAATGGCCAGCAGTGCCGAGAGTTTGTATCCTGTGTTGCTAACGATAAAAAAGGATGTAGGGCCATTTTCCACTTGCAAGCATAATTGCGTTTGCGCCTGCAAAAGCTTCTTTTTCCACTTGCTGCGATTACGATGCGAGCCGTCGGGAGTGAAATGAGATCAAACCAAATATCGTGCAGCCCGACGATTGCGATTTGGGGTACATCGAAACGCACTAATGGGAAAGTGCATCGCGATTTACATGTAAATCACGGTGCACTAACGATCAGCAAAACACTGGCGATCCGCTTTTGAAAGCGGATTGTGGCTAGTGGAGAAGGGCCCTTATTCTCTTTAGTTACAAAAATACTGCATTTTATACATCGATATCCCCCTCGCCGAGACCACAGCTTACGGGATTCTAGCAGGCCGTATAATATCTATCTATATAAGTCATTTCCAGGCCCTGAGTTCATAGTTGTATAATATTCATTGGATAAAGTCTGCAGTAGCAAAAATTTCCCTCAGTGTTTGTGATTTTAAATTTCTTTTTTTGCAGCGTTCAGGATGCGGTTGACAGGTGAGTGGTTAGGGAGGGGACCGCGTGGGAGATGTGCCTACATGGGGCGTCCCTGTAACAGATGCAATCCATGAGTGCGTCCAACCGAAGCCTCCCTCCTGAATGCTAATTTATGCAATTCCTGCTAGATTTGGTACAGCAGGCAAAGGGTGTATGACAGTACAAGTACACCTGATTGGCTGACTGGCACCTGCTGACCAGATAAAGGTAGGAAATTTCTCTAGCTGGAAGTTGGCAATTGTGTTTGTTGCAGTTGGCATTCAGTTTAGAGGCAATGGGGGTGAGTTGCCTGGAGGTGAGAGGTCCAGGGCTTGCCCACACTTCCCTCTAGGTATCGCATGGTGGTTTGGGGGCCCCAGCCAGTGAGAGAGACCTGGGGCCCCCGGCTGTCGTGCGGACCAGTGTTTGTGATTAGGAACACACTAGGCAGAATCGCGTATACATTTTTCCATAGCACATAGTGGAAATATGCAATACTGCCTAGTGTGATCCTACCCTCACTCAGCACAGGAATACGACTTCTCATCAGTGTGACTTTTCTTATGCATATTAAGTTTTGATTTCTGTGAAAAGGACTTCCCACACTCGGTACAGGAATAGGGCTTCTCGCCAGTGTGAGATCTCTGATGTACAGTAAGGTTTGATTTTTCGGCAAAAGATTTCCCACACTCAGAACAAGAAAATGGCTTCTCACCTGTGTGGATTCTCTCATGCTTAACAAGATCTGATTTCTGAGCAAAACGTTTCCCACACTCAGCACAGGGGTACGGCTTCTCACCAGTGAGAGATTTCTCATGCTTGACAATACTCATGTGTTCGGTAAGCTGAGACTGCTGTGCAAAACATTTCCCACACTCAGAACAAGAATATGGCTTCTCGTCAGTGTGAGATCTCATGTGTTTAGTAAGTTGTGATTTCTGTACAAAACCTTTCCCACACTCAGTACAGGAAAATGGCCTCTCTCCAGTGTGAGATCTCATATGTACAACAAGCTGTGATACGTGTTTAAAACACTTCCCACACTCAGTACAGGGATATGCCTTCTCGCCAGTGTGAGATCTCATATGTACAACAAGGTTAGACTTGGTTAAAAAACATTTCCCACACTCAGAACATGAAAATGGCTTCTCACCTGTGTGAGTTCTCTCATGTGTGATAAGGTCTGCTTTACGCCCAAAACATTTCCCACACAAATCACACGAGTATGGCTTCTCGCCAGTGTGGGATCTCATGTGTTTAGTAAGCTGTGACTTCTGAACAAAGCATTTCCCACACTCTGTACAGGAATACGGCCTCTCTCCAGTGTGACATCTCACATGAAGGGCAAGCTGTGCTTTGCGTATAAAGCTTTTCTCACACTCAATGCAGGAATATGGCTTTCCACCAGAGTGAGATCTCTCATGTCGGTCAAGGTTTGACTTTGTTAAAAAACATTTCCCACACTCTGAACATGAAAATGGCTTCTCACCTGTGTGGGTTCTCATATGTCTCAAGAGAGTTGATCTCTGTATAAAACACTTCCCACACTCAGAACAGGAATGTGGCTTTTCACCAGTGTGCGATCTCTCGTGTAAGAGAAAGTATGACTTAATTTTAAACCATTTCCCACACTCAGCACAGTAAAATTCCCCCCTCTCATGGGCTCCAACCTGAGGCAACCCAGGGTTGCACAGGTGAGGGGAGTCTGGGGGAATATTTTGGATAAAAGAGGTCCCGGACGGAGAATCTTGTGTGGTGGCATCATCATCCGTTGTACAGTCTGTGGATACAGAGAGACGAGTCTCTGAGAGGTTCCTGATGCCGGGACTCTGCGCTGCAAATAGAGAAATATCATCACTTCCTGTTAGAAAATGTTGAGAAGAATAACAGATATGCATACATCCAGACAACTCCAACTGGTCTGCAAACCATTCCAGTTTCTGACTGTAATCAAATTACAGGGAATGTGAGAAGTAATAGGGGTGTGATGTGTGTAATGTGACTGCACAGTGTGCCTGTAATGAGGTATAAACACACTATGTACACAGGGAATGTGAGGAGTAATAGGGGTGTGATGTGTGTAATGTGACTGCACAGTGTGCCTGTAATGAGGTATAAATACACTATGTACACAGGGAATGTGAGAAGTAATAGGGGTGTGATGTGTAATGTGACTGCACAGTGTGCCTGTAATGAGGTATAAACACACTATGTACACAGGGAATGTGAGAAGTAATAGGGGTGTGACGTGTAATGTGACTGCACAGTGTGCCTGTAATGAGGTATAAACACACTATGTACACAGGGAATGTGAAGAGTAATAGGGGTGTGATGTGTGTAATGTGACTGCACAGTGTGCCTGTAATGAGGTATAAACACACTATGTGCACAGGGAACATGAGAAGTAATAGGGGTGTGATGTGTAATGTGACTGCACAGTGTGCCTGTAATGAGGTATAAACACACTATGTACACAGGGAATGTGAGAAGTAATAGGGGTGTGATGTGTGTAATGTGACTGCACAGTGTGCCTGTAATGTGGTATAAACACACTATGTACACAGGGAATGTGAGAAGTAATAGGGGTGTGACGTGTAATGTGACTGCACAGTGTGCCTGTAATGAGGTATAAACACACTATGTACACAGGGAATGTGAAGAGTAATAGGGGTGTGATGTGTGTAATGTGACTGCACAGTGTGCCTGTAATGAGGTATAAACACACTATGTACACAGGGAATGTGAGAAGTAATAGGGGTGTGATGTGTGTAATGTGACTGCACACTGTGCCTGTAATGAGGTATAAACACACTATGTACACAGGGAATGTGAGAAGTAATAGGGGTGTGATGTATGTAATGTGACTGCACAGTGTGCCTGTAATGAGGTATAAACACACTATGTACACAGGGAATGTGAGGAGTAATAGGGGTGTGATGTGTGTAATGTGACTGCACACTGTGCCTGTAATGAGGTATAAACACACTATGTACACAGGGAATGTGAGAAGTAATAGGGGTGTGATGTGTGTAATGTGACTGCACAGTGTGCCTGTAATGAGCTATAAACACACTATGTACACAGGGAATGTGAGAAGTAATAGGGGTGTGATGTGTGTCATGTGACTGCACAGTGTGCCTGTAATGAGGTATAAACACACTATATACACAGGGAATGTGAGAAGTAATAGGGGTGTGATGTGTGTAATGTGACTGCACAGTGTGCCTGTAATGAGGTATAAACACACTATGTACACAGGGAATGTGAGGAGTAATAGGGGTGTGATGTGTGTAATGTGACTGCACAGTGTGCCTGTAATGAGGTATAAACACACTATGTACACAGGGAATGTGAGAAGTAATAGGGGTGTGATGTGTGTAATGTGACTGCACACTGTGCCTGTAATGAGGTATAAACACACTATGTACACAGGGAATGTGAGAAGTAATAGGGGTGTGATGTATGTAATGTGACTGCACAGTGTGCCTGTAATGAGGTATAAACACACTATGTACACAGGGAATGTGAGGAGTAATAGGGGTGTGATGTGTGTAATGTGACTGCACACTGTGCCTGTAATGAGGTATAAACACACTATGTACACAGGGAATGTGAGAAGTAATAGGGGTGTGATGTGTGTAATGTGACTGCACAGTGTGCCTGTAATGAGCTATAAACACACTATGTACACAGGGAATGTGAGAAGTAATAGGGGTGTGATGTGTGTCATGTGACTGCACAGTGTGCCTGTAATGAGGTATAAATACACTATGTACACAGGGAATGTGAGAAGTAATAGGGGTGTGATGTGTAATGTGACTGCACAGTGTGCCTGTAATGAGGTATAAACACACTATGTGCACAGGGAACATGAGAAGTAATAGGGGTGTGATGTGTAATGTGACTGCACAGTGTGCCTGTAATGAGGTATAAACACACTATGTACACAGGGAATGTGAGGAGTAATAGGGGTGTGACGTGTAATGTGACTGCACAGTGTGCCTGTAATGAGGTATAAACACACTATGTACACAGGGAATGTGAAGAGTAATAGGGGTGTGATGTGTGTAATGTGACTGCACAGTGTGCCTGTAATGAGGTATAAACACACTATATACACAGGGAATGTGAGAAGTAATAGGGGTGTGATGTGTGTAATGTGACTGCACAGTGTGCCTGTAATGAGGTATAAACACACTATGTACACAGGGAATGTGAGGAGTAATAGGGGTGTGATGTGTGTAATGTGACTGCACAGTGTGCCTGTAATGAGGTATAAACACACTATGTACACAGGGAATGTGAGAAGTAATAGGGGTGTGATGTGTGTAATGTGACTGCACACTGTGCCTGTAATGAGGTATAAACACACTATGTACACAGGGAATGTGAGAAGTAATAGGGGTGTGATGTATGTAATGTGACTGCACAGTGTGCCTGTAATGAGGTATAAACACACTATGTACACAGGGAATGTGAGGAGTAATAGGGGTGTGATGTGTGTAATGTGACTGCACACTGTGCCTGTAATGAGGTATAAACACACTATGTACACAGGGAATGTGAGAAGTAATAGGGGTGTGATGTGTGTAATGTGACTGCACAGTGTGCCTGTAATGAGCTATAAACACACTATGTACACAGGGAATGTGAGAAGTAATAAGGGTGTGATGTGTGTCATGTGACTGCACAGTGTGCCTGTAATGAGGTATAAACACACTATATACACAGGGAATGTGAGAAGTAATAGGGGTGTGATGTGTGTAATGTGACTGCACAGTGTGCCTGTAATGAGGTATAAACACACTATGTACACAGGGAATGTGAGGAGTAATAGGGGTGTGATGTGTGTAATGTGACTGCACAGTGTGCCTGTAATGAGGTATAAACACACTATGTACACAGGGAATGTGAGAAGTAATAGGGGTGTGATGTGTGTAATGTGACTGCACACTGTGCCTGTAATGAGGTATAAACACACTATGTACACAGGGAATGTGAGAAGTAATAGGGGTGTGATGTATGTAATGTGACTGCACAGTGTGCCTGTAATGAGGTATAAACACACTATGTACACAGGGAATGTGAGGAGTAATAGGGGTGTGATGTGTGTAATGTGACTGCACACTGTGCCTGTAATGAGGTATAAACACACTATGTACACAGGGAATGTGAGAAGTAATAGGGGTGTGATGTGTGTAATGTGACTGCACAGTGTGCCTGTAATGAGCTATAAACACACTATGTACACAGGGAATGTGAGAAGTAATAGGGGTGTGATGTGTGTCATGTGACTGCACAGTGTGCCTGTAATGAGGTATAAACACACTATGTACACAGGGAATGTGAGGAGTAATAGGGGTGTGATGTGTAATGTGACTGCACACTGTGCCGGTAATAAGGTATAAACACACTATGTACACAGGGAATGTGAGAAGTAATAGGGGTGTGATGTGTGTAATGTGGCCGCACAGTGTGCCTGTAATGAGGTATAAACACACTATGTACACAGGGAATGTGAGAAGTAATAGGGGTGTGATGTGTGTAATGTGACTGCACACTGTGCCTGTAATGAGGTATAAACACACTATGTACACAGGGAATGTGAGAAGTAATAGGGGTGTGATGTATGTAATGTGACTGCACAGTGTGCCTGTAATGAGGTATAAACACACTATGTACACAGGGAATGTGAGGAGTAATAGGGGTGTGATGTGTGTAATGTGACTGCACACTGTGCCTGTAATGAGGTATAAACACACTATGTACACAGGGAATGTGAGAAGTAATAGGGGTGTGATGTGTGTAATGTGACTGCACAGTGTGCCTGTAATGAGCTATAAACACACTATGTACACAGGGAATGTGAGAAGTAATAGGGGTGTGATGTGTGTCATGTGACTGCACAGTGTGCCTGTAATGAGGTATAAACACACTATATACACAGGGAATGTGAGAAGTAATAGGGGTGTGATGTGTGTAATGTGACTGCACAGTGTGCCTGTAATGAGGTATAAACACACTATGTACACAGGGAATGTGAGGAGTAATAGGGGTGTGATGTGTGTAATGTGACTGCACAGTGTGCCTGTAATGAGGTATAAACACACTATGTACACAGGGAATGTGAGAAGTAATAGGGGTGTGATGTGTGTAATGTGACTGCACACTGTGCCTGTAATGAGGTATAAACACACTATGTACACAGGGAATGTGAGAAGTAATAGGGGTGTGATGTATGTAATGTGACTGCACAGTGTGCCTGTAATGAGGTATAAACACACTATGTACACAGGGAATGTGAGGAGTAATAGGGGTGTGATGTGTGTAATGTGACTGCACACTGTGCCTGTAATGAGGTATAAACACACTATGTACACAGGGAATGTGAGAAGTAATAGGGGTGTGATGTGTGTAATGTGACTGCACAGTGTGCCTGTAATGAGCTATAAACACACTATGTACACAGGGAATGTGAGAAGTAATAGGGGTGTGATGTGTGTCATGTGACTGCACAGTGTGCCTGTAATGAGGTATAAACACACTATGTACACAGGGAATGTGAGGAGTAATAGGGGTGTGATGTGTAATGTGACTGCACACTGTGCCGGTAATAAGGTATAAACACACTATGTACACAGGGAATGTGAGAAGTAATAGGGGTGTGATGTGTGTAATGTGACTGCACAGTGTGCCTGTAATGAGGTATAAACACACTATATACACAGGGAATGTGAGAAGTAATAGGGGTGTGATGTGTGTAATGTGACTGCACAGTGTGCCTGTAATGAGGTATAAACACACTATGTACACAGGGAATGTGAGGAGTAATAGGGGTGTGATGTGTGTAATGTGACTGCACAGTGTGCCTGTAATGAGGTATAAACACACTATGTACACAGGGAATGTGAGAAGTAATAGGGGTGTGATGTGTGTAATGTGACTGCACACTGTGCCTGTAATGAGGTATAAATACACTCTGTACACAGGGAATGTGAGAGGTAATAGGGGTGTGATGTGTGTCATGTTACTGCACAATGTGCCTGTCTGTGAGCAATGACACAGTCATAATAACTAAAGATATTCAAAATTTAATATTGATTACTCACCTGTTCTGCCCTCTGTAAGCAGGTCCGCATCTATAACTGTCCCCATCATGTCACCCTCCTCTATAGACTGCTGATCACTCCTCACATACATCTCTTCTTCCTCTTTAATTGTTACCAGTGTGACACTCTCCTCCATAGATTGCTGATCACTCCTCACATACGTCTCTTCTTCCTCTTTAATTGTCCTCATCATGTCACCCTCCTCCATAGACTGCTGATCACTCCTCACATATGTCTCCTCTTCTTCCTCTTTACAGGTCCTCATCATGTCACCCTCCTCCATAGACTGCTGACCACTCCTCACATATGTCTCCTCTTCTTCCTCTTTAATTGTCACCCTCATGACATCCTCCTCCATAGACTGCTGATCACTCCTCACATACGTCTCTTCTTCCTCCTTAATTGTCCTCATGTCTCCCTCCTCCATAGACTGCTGATCACTCCTCTCTTGCCTTTGAGCTCATATCTCACTTCTGAAAAGGATAAATTATAGCTGTAAAATATTAGCAGTAATAAACAGAGCACAGAAAATATAACTTGCTAGGGGCAGGTAATATCCCATAAGCTGTGGCATCCTGCACATTCAGTCCCACAGTCCTCTGTTCCAGTGTGCCTTGCTCCTCATCTGGTGCTTCTCTCCTCCTCTCCATGCACACATTCCTGGGAGGTTACAGCAGTGCTGGCAGCGGTAGATGGATGAGGATGTGAGGAGAGAACAGCTGGAGACAGAGGGAGATAGGAGCAGAGGCCTGCAGCTAATCAGCTATAAATTATCATTACTTACAGCTCTGGCACCTGATGGACTAGGCAGAGGGGACTGCAGCTCCATATCCTGACCATACCTGAGCCCACCTGTCCATCACCTACTAACCCCAAACCCTCCAGGAGCCATAGCAACAAACCTGCCAGCTGGGACAGTGGCAATACCAGGACTAAAGCAGCAGAGGCCACCCAACCCCTCTCCAGCTGCTGCCTCCATCTTCTCTGCCTGTCCTACCTCTGCTCTGCCCAATATACAACAAGTATGACCACCCCGACCTCTGCTCTGCCCACCATATAACAAGTATGTCCACTCGACCTCTGCTCTGCCCACCATATAACAAGTATGTCCACCCCGACCTCTGCTCTGCCCAATATATAACAAGTATGTCCACCCCGACCTCTGCCCAATATATAACAAGTATGTCCACCCCGACCTCTGCTCTGCCCAATATATAACAAGTATGTCCACCCCGACCTCTGCCCAATATATAACAAGTATGTCCACCCCGACCTCTGCTCTGCCCAATATATAACAAGTATGTCCACCCCGACCTCTGCCCTGCCCAATATATAACAAGTATGTCCACCCCGACCTCTGCTCTGCCCAATATAAAACAAGTATGTCCACCCCAACCTCTGCTCTGCCCAATATATAACAAGTATGTCCACCCCGACCTCTGCCCAATATATAACAAGTATGACCACCCCGACCTCTGCTCTGCCCAATATAAAACAAGTATGTCCACCCCAACCTCTGCTCTGCCCAATATATAACAAGTATGTCCACCCGACCTCTGCTCTGCCCAATATATAACAAGTATGTCCACCCCGACCTCTGCTCTGCCCAATATATAACAAGTATGTATATCCCGACCTCTGCTCTGCCCAATATATAACAGGTATGTCCACCCCGACCTCTGCTCTGTGCAATATATAACAAGTATGTCCACCCCAACCTCTGCTGTGCTCAATATATAACAAGTATGACCACCCCGACCTCTGCACTGCCCAATATATAACAAGTATGTCCACCCCGACCTCTGCTCTGCCCAATATATAACAAGTATGACCACCCCGACCTCTGCTCTGCCCAATATATAACAAGTATGTCCACCCCGACCTCTGCTCTGCACAATATATAACAAGTATGTCCACCCCGACCTCTGCTCTGCTCAATATATAACAAGTATGTCCCCCCGACCTCTGCTCTGCCCAATATATAACAAGTATGTCCACCCCGTCCTCTGCTCTGCCCAATATATAACAAGTATGTCCACCCCGACCTCTGCTCTGCCCAATATACAACAAGTATGTCCACCCCGACCTCTGCTCTGCCCAATATATAACAAGTATGTCCACCCCGACCTCTGCTCTGCCCAATATATAACAAGTATGACCACCCCGACCTCTGCTCTGCCCAATATATAACAAGTATGTCCACCCCGACCTCTGCTCTGCCCAATATATAACAAGCATATCCACCCCGACCTCTGCTCTGCCCAATATATAACAAGTATGTCCACCCCGACCTCTGCTCTGCCCAATATATAACAAGTATGTCCACCCCGACCTCTGCTCTGCCCGATATATAACAAGTATGTCCACCCCGACCTCTGCTCTGCCCAATATATAACAAGTATGTCCACCCCGACCTCGGCCCAATATATAACAAGTATGTCCACCCCGACCTCTGCTCTGCCCAATATATAACAAGTATGTCCACCCCGACCTCTGCTCTGCCCAATATATAACAAGTATGCCCACCCCGACCTCTGCTCTGCCCAATATATAACAAGCATGTCCACCCCGACCTCTGCTCTGCACAATATATAACAAGTATGTCCCCCCCGACCTCTGCTCTGCCCAATATATAACAAGCATGTCCACCCCGACCTCTGCTCTGCACAATATATAACAAGTATGTCCACCCCGACCTCTGCTCTGCCCAATATATAACAAGTATGCCCACCCCGACCTCTGCTCTGCCCAATATATAACAAGCATATCCACCCCGACCTCTGCTCTGCCCAATATATAACAAGTATATCCTCCCCGACCTCTGCTCTGCCCAATATATAACAAGAATGTCCACCCCGACCTCTGCTCTGCTCAATATATAACAAGTATGACCACCCCGACCTCTGCTCTGCCCAATATATAACAAGTATGTCCACCCCGACCTCTGCTCTGCCCAATATATAACAAGTATGTACACCCCGACCTCTGCTCTGCCCAATATATAACAAGCATGCCCACCCCGACCTCTGCTCTGCCCAATATATAACAAGTATGTATATCCCGACCTCTGCTCTGCCCAATATATAACAGGTATGTCCACCCCGACCTCTGCTCTGTGCAATATATAACAAGTATGTCCACCCCGACCTCTGCTCTGCCCAATATATAACAAGTATGACCACCCCGACCTCTGCTCTGCCCAATATATAACAAGTATGTCCACCCCGACCTCTGCTCTGCCCAATATATAACAAGTATGTCCCCACCCCGACCTCTGCCCAACATATAACAAGTATGTCCACCCCGACCTCTGCTCTGCCCAATATATAACAAGTATGTCCACCCCGACCTCTGCTCTGCCCAATATATAACAAGAATGTCCACCCCGACCTCTGCTCTGCTCAATATATAACAAGTATGTCCACCCCGACCTCTGCTCCGCCCAATATATAACAAGTATGACCACCCTGACCTCTGCCCTGCCCAATATATAACAAGTATGACCACCCTGACCTCTGCTCTGCCCAATATATAACAAGTATGACCACCCTGACCTCTGCCCTGCCCAATATATAACAAGTATGTCCACCCCGACCTCTGCTCCGCCCAATAGATAACAAGTATGTCCACCCCGACCTCTGCTCCGCCCAATATATAACAAGTATGTCCACCCCGACCTCTGCTCTGCCCAATATATAACAAGTATTTCCACCCGACCTCTGTCCTGCCCAATATATAACAAGTATGTCCACCCCGACCTCTGCCCTGCCCAATATATAACAAGTATTTCCACCCAACCTCTGCTCTGCCCAATATATAACAAGTATGTCCACCTTGACCTCTGCTCTGCCCAATATATAACAAGAAGTCATAATTAGTGGAGTGATCCCTCCAACTAACTTAAGGGTGTCCTTGCTTGTCCTGTGTTGATTTTGATATTTTTGTCTTTGTTTACCCCTCCTGCATAAATGGCAGAATGAGTGGTTGTTGTTTCTGGTGATTGTCACTTGTTGGGTGTAGGTGATGGATTCATGTTTCCTGTTGTCCTGTCTGGTTTTGAATGTAGATAGAATGAGTATTCTTCTGCTCAGGTATTTATAATCCTTTGGTTTGCTTGATACAAGTTGGTGATAAGGATAATTAATTACCTTGTGTAAATAGTATTGTTGCTAATACATTATGTATAGGATATACAATGTATATATCGATTATGGATGTTTTGCTTTTGTGACCCTTTTGATCACGAATATCATTATTATTTATTGTATTGTATATTTGTATATATTTTTTCAATAAAAATCAATATATAACAAGTATGACCACCCCGACCTCTGCTCTACCCAATATATAACAAGTATGTCCCCCCAGACCTCTGCTCTGCCCAATATATAACAAGTATGTCCACCCCGACCTCTGCTCTGCCCAATATATAACAAGTATGTCCACCCCGACCTCTGCTCCGCCCAATATATAACAAGTATGTCCACCCCGACCTCTGCTCTGCCCAATATATAACAAGTATGCCCACCCCGACCTCTGCTCCGCCCAATATATAACAAGTATGTCCACCCCGACCTCCGCTCTGCCCAATATGTAACAAGTATGTCCACCCCGACCTCTGCTCTGCCCAATATACAACAAGTATGCCCACCCCGACCTCTGCTCTGCCCAATATATAACAAGTATGTCCACCCCGACCTCTGCTCCGCCCAATATATAACAAGTATGTCCACCCCGACCTCTGCTCTGCCCAATATATAACAAGTATGTCCACCCCGACCTCCGCTCTGCCCAATATATAACAAGTATGACCACCCCGACCTCTGCCCTGCCCAATATATAACAAGTATGTCCCCCCGACCTCTGCTCTGCCCAATATATAACAAGTATGACCACCCCGACCTCTGCTCTGCCCAATACATAACAAGTATGTCCACCCCGACCTCTGCCCTGCCTAATATATAACAAGTATGTCCACCCCGACCTCTGCTCTGCCCAATATATAACAAGTATGTCCCCACCCCGACCTCTGCTCTGTCCAATATATAACAAGTATGCCCACCCCGACCTCTGCTCTGCCCAATACATAACAAGTATGTCCACCCCGACCTCTGCCCTGCCTAATATATAACAAGTATGTCCACCCCGACCTCTGCTCTGCCCAATATATAACAAGTATGTCCCCACCCCGACCTCTGCTCTGTCCAATATATAACAAGTATGCCCACCCCGACCTCTGCTCTGCCCAATATATAACAAGTATGCCCACCCTGACCTCTGCTCTGCCCAATATATAACAAGTATGACCACCCTGACCTCTGCCCTGCCCAATATATAACAAGTATGTCCACCCCGACCTCTGCTCTGCCCAATATATAACAAGAATGTCCACCCCGACCTCTGCTCTGCTCAATATATAACAAGTATGTCCACCCCGACCTCTGCCCTGCCCAATATATAACAAGTATGTCCACCCCGACCTCTGCCCTGCCCAATATATAACAAGTATGTCCACCCCGACCTCTGCTCCGCCCAATATATAACAAGTATGTCCACCCCGACCTCTGCTCTGCCCAATATATAACAAGTATGACCACCCCGACCTCTGCTCTGCCCAATATATAACAAGTATGTCCACCCCGACCTCTGCTCTGCCCAATATATAACAAGTATGTCCACCCCGACCTCTGCTCTGCCCAATATATAACAAGTATGTCCACCCCGACCTCTGCTCTGCCCAATATATAACAAGTATGACCACCCCGACCTCTGCTCTGCCCAATATATAACAAGTATGTCCACCCCGACCTCTGCTCTGCCCAATATATAACAAGTATGTCCCCACCCCGACCTCTGCCCAACATATAACAAGTATGTCCACCCCGACCTCTGCTCTGCCCAATATATAACAAGTATGTCCACCCCGACCTCTGCTCTGCCCAATATATAACAAGAATGTCCACCCCGACCTCTGCTCTGCTCAATATATAACAAGTATGTCCACCCCGACCTCTGCTCCGCCCAATATATAACAAGTATGACCACCCTGACCTCTGCCCTGCCCAATATATAACAAGTATGACCACCCTGACCTCTGCTCTGCCCAATATATAACAAGTATGACCACCCTGACCTCTGCCCTGCCCAATAGATAACAAGTATGTCCACCCCGACCTCTGCTCCGCCCAATAGATAACAAGTATGTCCACCCCGACCTCTGCTCCGCCCAATATATACCAAGTATGTCCAACCCGACCTCTGCTCTGCCCAATATATAACAAGTATGTCCACCCCGACTATGTACACAGGGAATGTGAGAAGTAATAGGGGTGTGATGTGTAATGTGACTGCACAGTGTGCCTGTAATGAGGTATAAACACACTATGTGCACAGGGAACATGAGAAGTAATAGGGGTGTGATGTGTAATGTGACTGCACAGTGTGCCTGTAATGAGGTATAAACACACTATGTACACAGGGAATGTGAGAAGTAATAGGGGTGTGACGTGTAATGTGACTGCACAGTGTGCCTGTAATGAGGTATAAACACACTATGTACACAGGGAATGTGAAGAGTAATAGGGGTGTGATGTGTGTAATGTGACTGCACAGTGTGCCTGTAATGAGGTATAAACACACTATATACACAGGGAATGTGAGAAGTAATAGGGGTGTGATGTGTGTAATGTGACTGCACAGTGTGCCTGTAATGAGGTATAAACACACTATGTACACAGGGAATGTGAGGAGTAATAGGGGTGTGATGTGTGTAATGTGACTGCACAGTGTGCCTGTAATGAGGTATAAACACACTATGTACACAGGGAATGTGAGAAGTAATAGGGGTGTGATGTGTGTAATGTGACTGCACACTGTGCCTGTAATGAGGTATAAACACACTATGTACACAGGGAATGTGAGAAGTAATAGGGGTGTGATGTATGTAATGTGACTGCACAGTGTGCCTGTAATGAGGTATAAACACACTATGTACACAGGGAATGTGAGGAGTAATAGGGGTGTGATGTGTGTAATGTGACTGCACACTGTGCCTGTAATGAGGTATAAACACACTATGTACACAGGGAATGTGAGAAGTAATAGGGGTGTGATGTGTGTAATGTGACTGCACAGTGTGCCTGTAATGAGCTATAAACACACTATGTACACAGGGAATGTGAGAAGTAATAGGGGTGTGATGTGTGTCATGTGACTGCACAGTGTGCCTGTAATGAGGTATAAACACACTATATACACAGGGAATGTGAGAAGTAATAGGGGTGTGATGTGTGTAATGTGACTGCACAGTGTGCCTGTAATGAGGTATAAACACACTATGTACACAGGGAATGTGAGGAGTAATAGGGGTGTGATGTGTGTAATGTGACTGCACAGTGTGCCTGTAATGAGGTATAAACACACTATGTACACAGGGAATGTGAGAAGTAATAGGGGTGTGATGTGTGTAATGTGACTGCACACTGTGCCTGTAATGAGGTATAAACACACTATGTACACAGGGAATGTGAGAAGTAATAGGGGTGTGATGTATGTAATGTGACTGCACAGTGTGCCTGTAATGAGGTATAAACACACTATGTACACAGGGAATGTGAGGAGTAATAGGGGTGTGATGTGTGTAATGTGACTGCACACTGTGCCTGTAATGAGGTATAAACACACTATGTACACAGGGAATGTGAGAAGTAATAGGGGTGTGATGTGTGTAATGTGACTGCACAGTGTGCCTGTAATGAGCTATAAACACACTATGTACACAGGGAATGTGAGAAGTAATAGGGGTGTGATGTGTGTCATGTGACTGCACAGTGTGCCTGTAATGAGGTATAAACACACTATGTACACAGGGAATGTGAGGAGTAATAGGGGTGTGATGTGTAATGTGACTGCACACTGTGCCGGTAATAAGGTATAAACACACTATGTACACAGGGAATGTGAGAAGTAATAGGGGTGTGATGTGTGTAATGTGGCCGCACAGTGTGCCTGTAATGAGGTATAAACACACTATGTACACAGGGAATGTGAGAAGTAATAGGGGTGTGATGTGTGTAATGTGACTGCACAGTGTGCCTGTAATGAGGTATAAACACACTATGTACACAGGGAATGTGAGGAGTAATAGGGGTGTGATGTGTGTAATGTGACTGCACACTGTGCCTGTAATGAGGTATAAACACACTATGTACACAGGGAATGTGAGAAGTAATAGGGGTGTGATGTGTGTAATGTGGCTGCACTGTGTGCCTGTAATGAGGTATAAACACACTATGTACACAGGGAATGTGAGAAGTAATAGGGGTGTGATGTGTAATGTGACTGCACACTGTGCCTGTAATGAGGTATAAACACACTATGTACACAGGGAATGTGAGGAGTAATAGGGGTGTGATGTGTGTAATGTGACTGCACAGTGTGCCTGTAATGAGCTATAAACACACTATGTACACAGGGAATGTGAGAAGTAATAGGGGTGTGATGTGTGTCATGTGACTGCACAGTGTGCCTGTAATGAGGTATAAACACACTATATACACAGGGAATGTGAGAAGTAATAGGGGTGTGATGTGTGTAATGTGACTGCACAGTGTGCCTGTAATGAGGTATAAACACACTATGTACACAGGGAATGTGAGGAGTAATAGGGGTGTGATGTGTGTAATGTGACTGCACAGTGTGCCTGTAATGAGGTATAAACACACTATGTACACAGGGAATGTGAGAAGTAATAGGGGTGTGATGTGTGTAATGTGACTGCACACTGTGCCTGTAATGAGGTATAAACACACTATGTACACAGGGAATGTGAGAAGTAATAGGGGTGTGATGTATGTAATGTGACTGCACAGTGTGCCTGTAATGAGGTATAAACACACTATGTACACAGGGAATGTGAGGAGTAATAGGGGTGTGATGTGTGTAATGTGACTGCACACTGTGCCTGTAATGAGGTATAAACACACTATGTACACAGGGAATGTGAGAAGTAATAGGGGTGTGATGTGTGTAATGTGACTGCACAGTGTGCCTGTAATGAGCTATAAACACACTATGTACACAGGGAATGTGAGAAGTAATAGGGGTGTGATGTGTGTCATGTGACTGCACAGTGTGCCTGTAATGAGGTATAAACACACTATGTACACAGGGAATGTGAGGAGTAATAGGGGTGTGATGTGTAATGTGACTGCACACTGTGCCGGTAATAAGGTATAAACACACTATGTACACAGGGAATGTGAGAAGTAATAGGGGTGTGATGTGTGTAATGTGACTGCACAGTGTGCCTGTAATGAGGTATAAACACACTATATACACAGGGAATGTGAGAAGTAATAGGGGTGTGATGTGTGTAATGTGACTGCACAGTGTGCCTGTAATGAGGTATAAACACACTATGTACACAGGGAATGTGAGGAGTAATAGGGGTGTGATGTGTGTAATGTGACTGCACAGTGTGCCTGTAATGAGGTATAAACACACTATGTACACAGGGAATGTGAGAAGTAATAGGGGTGTGATGTGTGTAATGTGACTGCACACTGTGCCTGTAATGAGGTATAAATACACTCTGTACACAGGGAATGTGAGAGGTAATAGGGGTGTGATGTGTGTCATGTTACTGCACAATGTGCCTGTCTGTGAGCAATGACACAGTCATAATAACTAAAGATATTCAAAATTTAATATTGATTACTCACCTGTTCTGCCCTCTGTAAGCAGGTCCGCATCTATAACTGTCCCCATCATGTCACCCTCCTCTATAGACTGCTGATCACTCCTCACATACATCTCTTCTTCCTCTTTAATTGTTACCAGTGTGACACTCTCCTCCATAGATTGCTGATCACTCCTCACATACGTCTCTTCTTCCTCTTTAATTGTCCTCATCATGTCACCCTCCTCCATAGACTGCTGATCACTCCTCACATATGTCTCCTCTTCTTCCTCTTTACAGGTCCTCATCATGTCACCCTCCTCCATAGACTGCTGACCACTCCTCACATATGTCTCCTCTTCTTCCTCTTTAATTGTCACCCTCATGACATCCTCCTCCATAGACTGCTGATCACTCCTCACATACGTCTCTTCTTCCTCCTTAATTGTCCTCATGTCTCCCTCCTCCATAGACTGCTGATCACTCCTCTCTTGCCTTTGAGCTCATATCTCACTTCTGAAAAGGATAAATTATAGCTGTAAAATATTAGCAGTAATAAACAGAGCACAGAAAATATAACTTGCTAGGGGCAGGTAATATCCCATAAGCTGTGGCATCCTGCACATTCAGTCCCACAGTCCTCTGTTCCAGTGTGCCTTGCTCCTCATCTGGTGCTTCTCTCCTCCTCTCCATGCACACATTCCTGGGAGGTTACAGCAGTGCTGGCAGCGGTAGATGGATGAGGATGTGAGGAGAGAACAGCTGGAGACAGAGGGAGATAGGAGCAGAGGCCTGCAGCTAATCAGCTATAAATTATCATTACTTACAGCTCTGGCACCTGATGGACTAGGCAGAGGGGACTGCAGCTCCATATCCTGACCATACCTGAGCCCACCTGTCCATCACCTACTAACCCCAAACCCTCCAGGAGCCATAGCAACAAACCTGCCAGCTGGGACAGTGGCAATACCAGGACTAAAGCAGCAGAGGCCACCCAACCCCTCTCCAGCTGCTGCCTCCATCTTCTCTGCCTGTCCTACCTCTGCTCTGCCCAATATACAACAAGTATGACCACCCCGACCTCTGCTCTGCCCACCATATAACAAGTATGTCCACTCGACCTCTGCTCTGCCCACCATATAACAAGTATGTCCACCCCGACCTCTGCTCTGCCCAATATATAACAAGTATGTCCACCCCGACCTCTGCCCAATATATAACAAGTATGTCCACCCCGACCTCTGCTCTGCCCAATATATAACAAGTATGTCCACCCCGACCTCTGCCCAATATATAACAAGTATGTCCACCCCGACCTCTGCTCTGCCCAATATATAACAAGTATGTCCACCCCGACCTCTGCCCTGCCCAATATATAACAAGTATGTCCACCCCGACCTCTGCTCTGCCCAATATAAAACAAGTATGTCCACCCCAACCTCTGCTCTGCCCAATATATAACAAGTATGTCCACCCCGACCTCTGCCCAATATATAACAAGTATGACCACCCCGACCTCTGCTCTGCCCAATATAAAACAAGTATGTCCACCCCAACCTCTGCTCTGCCCAATATATAACAAGTATGTCCACCCCGACCTCTGCTCTGCCCAATATATAACAAGTATGTCCACCCCGACCTCTGCTCTGCCCGATATATAACAAGTATGTCCACCCCGACCTCTGCTCTGCCCAATATATAACAAGTATGTCCACCCCGACCTCGGCCCAATATATAACAAGTATGTCCACCCCGACCTCTGCTCTGCCCAATATATAACAAGTATGTCCACCCCGACCTCTGCTCTGCCCAATATATAACAAGTATGCCCACCCCGACCTCTGCTCTGCCCAATATATAACAAGCATGTCCACCCCGACCTCTGCTCTGCACAATATATAACAAGTATGTCCCCCCCGACCTCTGCTCTGCCCAATATATAACAAGCATGTCCACCCCGACCTCTGCTCTGCACAATATATAACAAGTATGTCCACCCCGACCTCTGCTCTGCCCAATATATAACAAGTATGCCCACCCCGACCTCTGCTCTGCCCAATATATAACAAGCATATCCACCCCGACCTCTGCTCTGCCCAATATATAACAAGTATATCCTCCCCGACCTCTGCTCTGCCCAATATATAACAAGAATGTCCACCCCGACCTCTGCTCTGCTCAATATATAACAAGTATGACCACCCCGACCTCTGCTCTGCCCAATATATAACAAGTATGTCCACCCCGACCTCTGCTCTGCCCAATATATAACAAGTATGTACACCCCGACCTCTGCTCTGCCCAATATATAACAAGCATGCCCACCCCGACCTCTGCTCTGCCCAATATATAACAAGTATGTATATCCCGACCTCTGCTCTGCCCAATATATAACAGGTATGTCCACCCCGACCTCTGCTCTGTGCAATATATAACAAGTATGTCCACCCCGACCTCTGCTCTGCCCAATATATAACAAGTATGACCACCCCGACCTCTGCTCTGCCCAATATATAACAAGTATGTCCACCCCGACCTCTGCTCTGCCCAATATATAACAAGTATGTCCCCACCCCGACCTCTGCCCAACATATAACAAGTATGTCCACCCCGACCTCTGCTCTGCCCAATATATAACAAGTATGTCCACCCCGACCTCTGCTCTGCCCAATATATAACAAGAATGTCCACCCCGACCTCTGCTCTGCTCAATATATAACAAGTATGTCCACCCCGACCTCTGCTCCGCCCAATATATAACAAGTATGACCACCCTGACCTCTGCCCTGCCCAATATATAACAAGTATGACCACCCTGACCTCTGCTCTGCCCAATATATAACAAGTATGACCACCCTGACCTCTGCCCTGCCCAATATATAACAAGTATGTCCACCCCGACCTCTGCTCCGCCCAATAGATAACAAGTATGTCCACCCCGACCTCTGCTCCGCCCAATATATAACAAGTATGTCCACCCCGACCTCTGCTCTGCCCAATATATAACAAGTATTTCCACCCGACCTCTGTCCTGCCCAATATATAACAAGTATGTCCACCCCGACCTCTGCCCTGCCCAATATATAACAAGTATTTCCACCCAACCTCTGCTCTGCCCAATATATAACAAGTATGTCCACCTTGACCTCTGCTCTGCCCAATATATAACAAGTATGTCCACCCCGACCTCTGCCCTGCCCAATATATAACAAGAAGTCATAATTAGTGGAGTGATCCCTCCAACTAACTTAAGGGTGTCCTTGCTTGTCCTGTGTTGATTTTGATATTTTTGTCTTTGTTTACCCCTCCTGCATAAATGGCAGAATGAGTGGTTGTTGTTTCTGGTGATTGTCACTTGTTGGGTGTAGGTGATGGATTCATGTTTCCTGTTGTCCTGTCTGGTTTTGAATGTAGATAGAATGAGTATTCTTCTGCTCAGGTATTTATAATCCTTTGGTTTGCTTGATACAAGTTGGTGATAAGGATAATTAATTACCTTGTGTAAATAGTATTGTTGCTAATACATTATGTATAGGATATACAATGTATATATCGATTATGGATGTTTTGCTTTTGTGACCCTTTTGATCACGAATATCATTATTATTTATTGTATTGTATATTTGTATATATTTTTTCAATAAAAATCAATATATAACAAGTATGACCACCCCGACCTCTGCTCTACCCAATATATAACAAGTATGTCCCCCCAGACCTCTGCTCTGCCCAATATATAACAAGTATGTCCACCCCGACCTCTGCTCTGCCCAATATATAACAAGTATGTCCACCCCGACCTCTGCTCCGCCCAATATATAACAAGTATGTCCACCCCGACCTCTGCTCTGCCCAATATATAACAAGTATGCCCACCCCGACCTCTGCTCCGCCCAATATATAACAAGTATGTCCACCCCGACCTCCGCTCTGCCCAATATGTAACAAGTATGTCCACCCCGACCTCTGCTCCGCCCAATATATAACAAGTATGCCCACCCCGACCTCTGCTCTGCCCAATATATAACAAGTATGTCCACCCCGACCTCTGCTCCGCCCAATATATAACAAGTATGTCCACCCCGACCTCTGCTCTGCCCAATATATAACAAGTATGTCCACCCCGACCTCCGCTCTGCCCAATATATAACAAGTATGACCACCCCGACCTCTGCCCTGCCCAATATATAACAAGTATGTCCCCCCGACCTCTGCTCTGCCCAATATATAACAAGTATGACCACCCCGACCTCTGCTCTGCCCAATACATAACAAGTATGTCCACCCCGACCTCTGCCCTGCCTAATATATAACAAGTATGTCCACCCCGACCTCTGCTCTGCCCAATATATAACAAGTATGTCCCCACCCCGACCTCTGCTCTGTCCAATATATAACAAGTATGCCCACCCCGACCTCTGCTCTGCCCAATACATAACAAGTATGTCCACCCCGACCTCTGCCCTGCCTAATATATAACAAGTATGTCCACCCCGACCTCTGCTCTGCCCAATATATAACAAGTATGTCCCCACCCCGACCTCTGCTCTGTCCAATATATAACAAGTATGCCCACCCCGACCTCTGCTCTGCCCAATATATAACAAGTATGCCCACCCTGACCTCTGCTCTGCCCAATATATAACAAGTATGACCACCCTGACCTCTGCCCTGCCCAATATATAACAAGTATGTCCACCCCGACCTCTGCTCTGCCCAATATATAACAAGAATGTCCACCCCGACCTCTGCTCTGCTCAATATATAACAAGTATGTCCACCCCGACCTCTGCCCTGCCCAATATATAACAAGTATGTCCACCCCGACCTCTGCCCTGCCCAATATATAACAAGTATGTCCACCCCGACCTCTGCTCCGCCCAATATATAACAAGTATGTCCACCCCGACCTCTGCTCTGCCCAATATATAACAAGTATGACCACCCCGACCTCTGCTCTGCCCAATATATAACAAGTATGTCCACCCCGACCTCTGCTCTGCCCAATATATAACAAGTATGTCCACCCCGACCTCTGCTCTGCCCAATATATAACAAGTATGTCCACCCCGACCTCTGCTCTGCCCAATATATAACAAGTATGACCACCCCGACCTCTGCTCTGCCCAATATATAACAAGTATGTCCACCCCGACCTCTGCTCTGCCCAATATATAACAAGTATGTCCCCACCCCGACCTCTGCCCAACATATAACAAGTATGTCCACCCCGACCTCTGCTCTGCCCAATATATAACAAGTATGTCCACCCCGACCTCTGCTCTGCCCAATATATAACAAGAATGTCCACCCCGACCTCTGCTCTGCTCAATATATAACAAGTATGTCCACCCCGACCTCTGCTCCGCCCAATATATAACAAGTATGACCACCCTGACCTCTGCCCTGCCCAATATATAACAAGTATGACCACCCTGACCTCTGCTCTGCCCAATATATAACAAGTATGACCACCCTGACCTCTGCCCTGCCCAATAGATAACAAGTATGTCCACCCCGACCTCTGCTCCGCCCAATAGATAACAAGTATGTCCACCCCGACCTCTGCTCCGCCCAATATATAACAAGTATGTCCAACCCGACCTCTGCTCCGCCCAATATATAACAAGTATGTCCACCCCGACCTCTGCTCTGCCCAATATATAACAAGTATGACCACCCCGACCTCTGCTCTGCCCAATATATAACAAGTATGTCCACCCTGACCTCTGCTCTGCCCAATACATAACAAGTATGCCCACCCCGACCTCTGCTCCGCCCAATATATAACAAGTATGTCCACCCCGACCTCTGCTCTGCCCAATATATAACAAGTATGTCCACCCCGACCTCTGCTCTGCCCAATATATAACAAGTATGTCCACCCCGACCTCTGCTCTGCCCAATATATAACAAGTATGGCCACCCCGACCTCTGCTCTGCCCAATATATACCAAGTATGTCCACCCCGACCTCTGCTCTGCCCAATATATACCAAGTATGTCCACCCTGACCTCTGCTCTGCCCAATATATAACAAGTATGTCCACCCCGACCTCTGCTCCGCCCAATATATAACAAGTATGTCCACCCCGACCTCTGCTCCGCCCAATATATAACAAGTATGTCCACCCCGACCTCTGCTCTGCCCAATATATAACAAGTATGACCACCCCGACCTCTGCTCTGCCCAATATATAACAAGTATGTCCACCCTGACCTCTGCTCTGCCCAATATATAACAAGTATGCCCACCCCGACCTCTGCTCTGCCCAATATATAACAAGTATGTCCACCCCGACCTCTGCTCCGCCCAATATATAACAAGTATGTCCACCCCGACCTCTGCTCTGCCCAATATATAACAAGTATGTCCACCCCGACCTCTGCACTGCCCAATATATAACAAGTATGTCCACCCCGACCTCTGCTCTGCCCGATATATAACAAGTATGTCCACCCCGACCTCTGCTGTGCCCAATATATAACAACAATCACACAATTACCTCTTTCAGCCGCGTCTTCTCTCCTCCTCCTCCACCTTCTTTTCCTGCTATTACATCACTTCCTTTTTGTGTTTACATCTTTTCCTTCCTTTGGCTTTATGACCTCTTATCTTTGCGTTCCACTTGGAAGAGGTAACATTGCCATCTTGTGGTGAATAGGCTAACTGCAGCCTCTGTTTGCAGTTGTGATGAGATCAAATTTCACATAGTGGTAATTTCACAGCGAAATTTGCAATTACGATGCAAAAATCATAATGCAAAATTTCAAACTGTTACAACATTCATTTTGTACATAATCATGATTAAATAGGTAGAATTACGCATTGACTTATAACTTCAGGAAATATTCATCTCTGTGAAAATGCCTGTTGACCTCAATGCATTTGGTGGGAATTCATTTTTGCATACACACCCATACATTTTTCTCACGTATATTAATTTTTTGCAAAAGTATGTTCAAAACACTTAAGTGAATCTTGTAAATGTAAATTTGTATGGCTTGTAAAAAGTAAACAAAATAATTATCTACCTTACATCGTAAAAACAGAAATTTGCGTTCCTAAAACAGAAGGTATTTGTGATTATTCAGAGTGGAGTGATCATATGAGGTCTCCCACAATGCATCAGCATCACTGCAGAATATGCAAATCATCCTTTGTTGTCCCTGTAAGATAGCCACGCCTCCAGAACCGCTGGAATGCAATGATGTATCAGCTTGTTAATTGTACAGAGCCACAGTAATCCAACATACATACAGATTGTTTTGGATTTGTTGATCATCTTCAGTGCATGGCAAGGGATAATTTGCATATTCAGCAGTGGTGCATTGTGGGATACCTCATATGCTCTCTTCAATCTGAATTATCGCAAATACCTTCTGTTTTAAGAAGGTAAACTTTTGTTTTGCATAACATTTTACTAAGAAGGCTTTTAGTCCTTTGTAGTCCCTTACACAGTCCTAGGGGTTCTACTTCACCACGAGCTTTCTGGGTAGTCTGTTATGTAAATCATAATTGTGAAAATTGCATTTAATTTCAAAACTATGGTCAACACAGTTTGCAGAGTCACCTGTATTCAGCTTTTTTTTTTTTTTTAATTATTATAATTATTATGATTCCTTTTATTTTTATTCCTTCACTCCCTCAGACAGTAACTGAAGATGTAGAGTAGATCAACGAGATGCAAATATTTCTGAGTTCATGCAGAATTATGTACATTTTGTATGCAAATATATGAGGCTTCAGATTGGACCAATCAGTTTAAACCTGGGTGGGACTTAATTGGCCCATTTCCGGTCTCAATTACGCTTCGTTCACATTGCATTCTGTTCTCGTCTTATTATAATGGGTAGCGCCCCCCAATAAAAGGGTCACTTTGCATGAAAATGCATCAGCAGTACATTTCAGATGGTATCACACTCACCCCGTCCAGTTAACCACTGTTAGATTGGTCATATATCGCTCGTGTGATATCTTGCACCGCTCGTGTGATATCTTGCACCGCTTGTGCTCCTGCTTCTGGTCTTCCTCCTCCAATCAGGCTCTCGCTGTATCTCAGTGTTAAGTGTACCTCATAGGATGATAAAGATCACATAGTACAGTTCCGTAGATAAAAGATTGACTTTTATTATAAAATTGCTCTCACAAGTCAGTTGGGGTAAACAGCGCTTAGAGTTTGTGAACGGGCTCTCCCCTGTGCCTCCTGGTCAGGCTCGTAGGTTACACCACGGTTACACCACGCCACCGCCGCTAGTTTCCCTTCGTCTCCTGTGCACCGCAGCATACGTTCCAGCAGTTCTTGACCGTCTGATAGGCTCAGAAAAAAGGATGTTTAGTGTGTTCACCCTTAATAATGCTGGAGCAATTTTGGCAGTTCATAGATGGGAATGTTCCCGATTCTTTAGGCAAAAACATATTTTGCAAAGAAGTGCTCTTTTTAATGTCTGTTCTAACCAGTTTATCTCGAAGGCTCCTGCCTTTTCTATACACAAACAATGGGGGAGAAGAAACACTTAATAACAAAGCATCTGCTTCAACAAGCAAGCAATTATCCAAGATACTGTTTTTCACTAAACTAGCATGATTGTCATACGTAGAAATGAACAAGACATCCTTATTTTCTTGGGCTCTAACCACCTTTTTTCTGAGTTCTCTCCTATCGAGCTCTGCCACTGTTTTCGCGACATTTTCAACCTCATCCTTTCTGTAACCTCTGTTCGAGAAATTCTCGACCAGTCACTTTGCTTGTCGCTGATAAGCATCACTGGATGTTATACGTCTTGCTCGAATAAAATAAATTGGCTCTTTGGGAGTCTACATATTAGGGGCCGTGGATGGCAGGTTGTGGCTAATAAAGCAATCTTGGTTACGTTTTTGCCTAAAGAATCGGGAACATTCCCATGTATGAACTGCCAAAATTGTTCCAGCATTATTAAGGGTGACTACATTACACATCCCATGAAGGACCAGTGTTTGTGACATCCCATGAAGAGCAATAAAATTAAAATCAACGGCAATTTTTGTTGCCTTACCTCTAATGTTGTGTACTTTTTGAAATGCCCTTGTGGGATGGGCTATGTGGGACAAACTTCTAGACCCATACAGGTTAGAATCAATGAGCATCGTAGTAACATTCGTTTGTACAATAGCATGACGAGCCTGAAAAAAAGTTTGATTCTCCCATAGGGAAACATTACTTTGATTGTGGACACACTGTTGGTTTTCTCCATTGGTGTGTTCGAGAAAGTTTACATCGGTGAAGGAATGGATGGACAGACTTCCCTACTTGGACGTGAACATAAATGGATCGATAGGCTAAGTACTCTAGCCCCTAATGGACTAAATGACAAATTTAACTTGAAAGGTTTTCTGTGATACTGTCTCTTTAAATAGCCTTTCGCTCTTTAACCAGTTGAGGACCGCCCCCAGCCGATGGGCGGCGGCAAGGGCTGGGCCCAAATGACCGCAACACGCCCATCGGCGGCGGCATCTGGCGTGGCTGTGCGGCGATCGCGTCATACGTGACGCGATCAGCCGCCGGCGACAGGCTCCTCCTCCTCGCGCTGTAACCCACCAGCCGCTTGGAAGTGCCGGCGGGTTACTAGCTGCCTGATCGCTGCTGCCAAAATGTATAATAGGCTTTGTAATGTATACAAAGCCTATTATACAGGCTGTCTCCTGCCCTGGTGGTCCCAGTGTCCGAGGGACCACCAGGGCAGGCTGCAGCCACCCTAGTCTGCACCCAAGCACACTGATCTCCCCCCCCTTCCCTCTGATCGCCCACAGCACCTCTCAGACCCCCCCTGCCCACCCCCCAGACCACTGTTTGCACCCAATCACCCCCCTAATCACCCATCCATCACTCCCTGTCACTATCAACGCTATTTTTTTTTATACCCTCAACTGCCCCCTGCTCCTTCCTGATCACCCCCACCCCTCAGATTCTCCCCAGACCACCCCCCCCCCCCCTGTGTACTGTATGCCTCTATCCCCCCTGTAATAACCCACTGATCACCTGTCAATCACTTGTCAATCACCCATCAATCACCCCCTTTCACTGCCACCCATCAATCAGCCCCTAACCTGCCCCTTGCGGACAATCTGATCACCCACCCACACCATCAGATCGCCCGCAGATCCGACGTCAGATCACCTCCCAAGTGCATTGTTTACATCTGTTCTCTCCTCTAAACACCCACTAATTACCCATCAATCACACCCTATCACCACCTGTCACTGTTACCCATCAGATTAGACCCTAATCTGCCCCTTGCGGGGACCCAATCACCCGCCCACACGCTCAGATTGCCCTCAGACCCCACCTTATCAATTCGCCGGTGCATTATTTACATCTGGTCTTCCCTGTAATAACCCACTGATCACCTGTCAATCACCTGTCAATCACCCCCTGTCACTGCCACCCATCAATGAGCCCCTAACCTGCCCCTTGCGGGCAATCTGATCACCCACCCACACCATCAGATCGCCCGCAGACCCGACATCAGATCACCTCCCAAGTGCATTGTTTACATCTGTTCTCTCCTCTAAACACCCACTAATTATCCATCAATCACCTCCTGTCACTGCTACCCATCAGATCAGACCCCTATCTGCCCCTAGGGCACCCAATCACCCACCCACACCCTCAGAACGACCTCAGACCCCCCCTGTGTACTGTATACATCTATTCTCCCCTGTAATCACCTGTCAATCACCCGTCAATCACCACCTGTCAATGCCACTTATCAGATCAGACCCTAACCTGCCCTCTTACGGGCATCTGATCACCCTCCCACGCCATCAGATTGCCCCAGACCTACCCTCAGATCACCTCCAAAGTGCATTGTTTACATCTCTTCTGCCATCTAATCACCCACTGATCACCCATCAATCACCCCCTGTCACCACCTGTCACTGCTACCCATCAGATTAGACCCCTATCTGCCCCTAGGTCACCCAATCACCCGCCCACACCCTCAGAACGCCCTCAGACCCCAGCCCTGATCACCTCGCCAGTGCATTGCTTGCATCTATTCCCCCCTCTAATCACACCTTGAGACACCCATCAATCACCTCCTGTCACCACCTGTCACCCCCTAGCACACCTACCCATCAGATCAGGCCCTAATTTGCCCCGTGTGGGCTCCTGATCACTCGGCCAAACCCTCAGATCCCCCTCAGACCCCCTTCCAATCACCTCCCCAGTGCATTGATTGCATCCATTTTCCCCTCTAACCACCCCCTGAGACACCCATCAATCACCTTCTGTCACCCCCCCTAGCACTCCTATCCATCAGATCAGGCCCAATGCAACCTGTCATCTAAGAGGCCACCCTGCTTATGACTGGTTCCACAAAATTCACCCCCTCATAGACCACCTGTCATCAAAATTTGCAGATGCTTATACCCCTGAACAGTCATTTTGAGACATTTGGTTTCCAGACTACTCACGGTTTTGGGCCCCTAAAAATGCCAGGGCAGTATAGGAACCCCACAAGTGACCCCATTTTAGAAAAAAAGACACCCCAAGGTATTCTGTTAGGTGTATGACGAGTTCATAGAAGATTTTATTTTTTGTCAAAAGTTAGCGGAAATTGATTTTTATTGTTTTTTTTTCACAAAGTGTCATTGTTCACTAACTTGTGACAAAAAAAAAAAATCTTCTATGAACTCACCATACACCTAACGGAATATCTTGAGGTGTTTTCTTTCTAAAATGGGGTCACTTGTGGGTTTCCTATACTGCCCTGGCATTTTAGGGGCCCTAAACCGTGAGGAGTAGTCTAGAAAACGAATGCCTCAAAATGACCTGTGAATAGGACGTTGGGCCCCTTAGCGCACCTAGGCTGCAAAAAAGTGTCACACGTGATATTGCCGTACTCAGTAGAAGTAGTATAATGTGTTTTGTGGTGTATTTTTATACATACCCATGCTGGGTGGGAGAAATCTCTCTGTAAATGGACAATTGTGTGTAAAAAAAAAAAAAATCAAAAATTTGTCATTTACAGAGATATTTCTCCCACCCAGCATGGATATATGTAAAAATACACCACAAAACACATTATACTACTACTTCTGAGCACGGCAGTACCACATGTGTGGCACTTTTTTGCAGCCTAACTGCGCTAAGGGGCTCAAAGTCCAATGAGTACCTTTAGGATTTCACAGGTCATTTTGAGACATTTGGGTTCAAGACTACTCCTCACGGTTTAGGGCCCCTAAAATGCCAGGGCAGTATAGGAACCCCACAAGTGACCCCATTTTAGAAAGAAGACACCCCAAGGTATTCTGTTAGGTGTATGATGAGTTCATAGAAGATTTTATTTTTGTCACAAGTTAGCGGAAATTGATTTGTATTGTTTTTTTTTTTTTTTTTCACAAAGTGTCAATTTCCGCTAACTTGTGGCAAAAAAAAAATCTTCTATGAACTCACCATACTCCTAACGGAATACCTTGGGGTGTCTTCTTTCTAAAATGGGGTCATTTGTGGGGTTCCTATACTGCCCTGGCATTTTAGGGGCCCTAAACCGTGAGGAGTAGTCTTGAAACGAAATGTCGCAAAATGACCTGTGAAATCCTAAAGGTACTCATTGGACTTTGGGCCCCTTAGCGCTCTTAGGGTGCAAAAAAGTGCCACACATGTGGTACCACCGTACCACCGTAGTAGTATAATGTGTTTTGGGGGGTATTTTTACACATACCCATGCTGAGTGGGAGAAATATCTCTGTAAATGGACAATTGTGTGTAAAAAAAATAAAAAAATTGTCATTTACAGAGATATTTCTCCCACCCAGCATGGGTATGTGTAAAAATACACCCCAAAACACATTATACTACTTAACCTGAGTACGGCAATACCACACGTGTGGCACTTTTTTGCAGCCTAACTGCGCTAAGGGGCCCAAAGTCCAATGAGCACCTTTAGGCTTTACAGGGGTGCTTACAATTAGGCACCCCACAAAATGCCAGGACAGTAAACACACCCCACAAATGACCCCATTTTGGAAAGTAGACACTTCAAGGTATTCAGAGAGGAGTATAGTGAGTCCGTGGCAGATTTCATTTTTTTTGTCGCAAGTTAGAAGAAATGGAAACTTTTTTTTTTTTGTCACAAAATGTGTCATTTTCCGCTAACTTGTGACAAAAAATAAAATCTTCTATGAACTCACCATGCCTCTCAGTGAATACTTTTGGATGTCTTCTATCCAAAATGGGGTCATTTGGGGGGTATTTATTCTATCCTGGAATTTTAGCACCTCATGAAACATGACAGGTAGTCAGAAAAGTCAGAGATGCTTCAAAATGGGAAAATTCACTTTTGGCACCATAGTTTGTAAACGCTATAACTTTTACCCAAACCAATAAATATACACTGAATGGTTTTTTTTTATCAAAGACATGTAGCACAATAAATTTGGACAAAAATGTATACAGAAATTTTACTTTATTTGAAAAATGTCAGCACAGAAAGTAAAAAAAAAACATTTTTTTGACAAAATTCATGTCTTTTTTGATGAATATAATAAAAACTAAAACTCGCAGCAGCAATCAAATAGCACCAAAAGAAAGCTGTATTAGTGACAAGAAAAGTGTGAGAAAACACAGAAAGGCAGCCGCTTGCTCTCAGGTAAAGCTGATCACTCTAGTGCATGGGTGATTCAGACCCTACTGCAGAAGTACACACCCGAGGAGCGGGAGTATGTAGAGAACCCCTCACCAGAGGCTAGGCCCACTGCTGAGGGTAGAGTAGTCAGTCAGGCAAGTTCGTTAACAGACGGACAGAGGCAGTACAAAGACAAGAGACTAGATCAGAGTGATTCACAGGCTAAGGTCGGCAACGATATCAGATAGGCAATGGCACAGAATCAGAAGACAGAAGAGTAGTCAAGCCAAGCAAGAGGTCATAACAGATAATACAATTCAATTAGTACTTTAAGCTATCAACAGAATCTGGCTAAGTGTGGATCCCCAGCTCCTGCTGGTTCTAGCACACTTTAAGATCTGACTCAGGTCTGAGTGCTAACACATAGCATTCGCAACAGCAGACAAAGATCAACTGACATGCAGGTCCTATATATACTGGGAGCGCTCCATGGCTCCGCCCCAGTCACTCAGCCAATCAGAAGGGCAGTTGGAGTCAGCTGACCGGCCGATCAGCTGACTGCCCTTCTACTCGCATAAAGGTCCTGTCGCCTAGCGCGCGCGCGCGTAGCCCTTACTCTGTTTGCCACTGAAGGACCCGGCAAACAGTCAGGAGTAGAACGTGCGGCGAAAGCCGCTGGCTGAGTAGCGGAGACCGCCGCCATGCCACCTGCAGAGGCGGCGGTGTCCCTGCCAGCCAGAACTGTGTCAGATAGTGAATGTGCAGCGAAAGCCGCTTGTTGAGATGCAGAGACCGCCGCCATGTCGCTAACCGCGCCGGCGGTATCTCTGTTAATCCTTACATACCCATGCAGGATTGGCTAAGAGGTTTCCCAAAGGATGGTGATTAGAGTGGGCAGACTGTTTGTGTCCCACCTGAAAAGGCATTGGGGCCAATTACAGGGGCACTTGCTCTCTTCCTTGTCGCTTATACATAGTTATGCTGGATACTGTTTGAATGCCAGCCCTGGATTTTTTCATTGTGCAATTGGATGGATGTACATGCAGAGGGATTATCGTGGCAGGCTTTTTTTGACATGTGAGTCTATTGTTTTAGCGGATGCTCATGATGGTTTGGGGGATACCTTCAGACCATAAAGCTACATACACACATATGACAACGATCGTTCGTTTTTGAACGACGAACAAACTTTTAATTGACGAAAGAACGACCTAGGTAAAGTTAGCTTTTAAAGGTGTGTAACGATCTGCTCGTTAGAACGAACATTACATCATGTAAAGCAACTATTGCGCTTGCGCATAAAAATGAAAAGTTCCATAGAGAAATAGCGAAATGCGCATGTCAAGCCTAGTACGAACGACTGTTTCCAGCGATGTACTATTTTTGCGAACGATCATCGTTGGAAAAAATCCGCCAAGCTAGATCGTTCGTTTTTAACGATCTAGCTCGTCCGACGTTAGACTTAATGGTCATTGGCTGCTTTTTTTGAAACGATCGTCGTTTGAAATGATCGGGGAACGATCATTTAAAACGACTATAGTCGCACGTGTGTACGCACCTTTAGAGGCATTGACTTTCCCCCTCCACTTTTGGGGAAGAAAAAGTGTGTCTTATGGTGTAGAAAAACTATAGTAATTTCTGATGGTGTTGATCCAGGGGTTTAATCTGATTGGCTTCTGGAGTCAGGAAGGAAATTTTTTTCCCTTTTTTGGGTTATTGGACCATGCCTTGTAAGGGCTTTTTACCTGTCTCTTGATCAACACGGATATGCGAGGTTGCAGAGTAGCGTGAAACCTTATTTTCTCATTGAACTCAATGGACATATGTATTTTTTTCAACCCAAATAACTATGTAGCTATGAGTGTGTGCACAGAGAGCTTGTATTTATTATAGGCATTTATAATAAACAAAAATGTAAGAAAAAAATAAAAAAAGTTATGGTTTTGTTGGATAACGCATACCAAATTGAAGCTAGACTAACACAAGTGAGGAGACCTGGTGTGGGTGACAGTGCAAGTTAGAGAGACATATGGAGGGTTCACAACTGACAAAGCAGTGCAGACAATGGGCATAGATTTACTTTATTCAGGACAATCTCAAAGAGCTGAATGTCCACCCCACACTCCGTGGGTGGATCACGGACTTCCTGACCAACAGAACACAAGTCGTTAAACTTGGGGAGGTCACCTCTCAACCAAGGTCAATGAACACAGGGGCCCCACAAGGCTGCGTCCTGTCGCCAATCCTGTTTTCCCTCTACACGAACAACTACAGATCCAAGGAGAACTCGGCCAAGGTCATCAAATTTGCAGATGACACCACCATCGTTGGTCTAGTAAACAACGATGAGCAGGCCTAAAGCCAGGAGGTTGACAGAGTTTCCCAGTGGTGTAGGGAGAACAGGCTGGTCCTCAACTCATCCAAAACCGTAGAGCTGATTGTGGATTTCAGGAAGCATGCCCCCTCCCCCCCACCAATCTTTATCAACGGCACCGAGGTCGAAAGAGTAACCAGCGTTCGCCTTCTGGGCACCACCATCTCCAAAGACCTGAGCTGGAAGGCAAACACAGCCCTGACCCAGAAGAAAGCTCAGCAGAAGCTCTTCTTCCTCCGCCAATTGAAGAAGTTCGGCATGGCACAAGAGCTACTGACGTGTTTTTACACCGCCACCATGGAGTCCGTCCTCTGCTCCTCCATCCTAGTCTGGTACGCTGGCTCCTCCACCAGGGACAGATACAAACTTCAGAGGGTCATTAGATCAGCAGAGAGAATCATCGGCAGACCTCTCCCTTCGCTTGTCCACCTCCACAACTCCAGGCTATGCTCAAGAGCACTGAGGATTGCCGGCGACCCCTCTCACCCGCACCAGTGGTTCTTCTGCAGACTTCCGTTAGGCCGTAGGTTTCGGTCCATCGCCACCAAAACCTCAAGGCACAGGAACTCTTTCTTTCCCTCAGCTGTCACCCTCTTGAACTCCTTGCAGGTCATTCCATCCCCTCCACCACTGCATTCTGAACTGCACCTTGCCACCCTTTTTTGCTTGCTTTTTTTGTTGCCTTGTTTTGTATTTATGCCCTTCTGCATTTTATTCCCCTGTTATCTATACTCTTATCTATACTTTTTATCTCTACTCTGTTAAATTGTTTGTGCCAAACCCAATTCCGAGCATGACGTTGTTGTGCCTGGCTAATAAAATTGATTCTGATTCTGATTTGTATGCTTGTATGTATGTGCTTATGTACCAATACAATTGTTGTTGTATCCTCCGTGGTGGAGGAATGCTTGTTGAGAAAAATAAAAATATGCTGAACAATTGATAAATAGGGGTGAGAGACAAGCTAGGACATACAAGGAACAAGATCACTGGAGGTAGTGAAGAGTCTTAGATACCGAATCATACAAGTCCAAGTCAGTCGGTGAGGAGGCTGGCCGATGATGAGGGTGATCTAGTTGGATGCACTAGGAGGGGAGGACAATCCCAGAGGCTTACAATCTAAAAGGGAGGGGGTAGAGACACACTAGGTAGGGGCTGCAGAACAGGTGCTCAGCAGAGCGAGTTAGGTCAAGGATGCGGGAGGGGGATAGGCGATCTTGAAGAAGTGCATTCTAATAGCTTGTTTGAAGGTGTTGAAGGAGAGGGCAAGCCTGATGGGCAGTGGAAGGGAGTTCCAGAGAGTTGGAGCAGCTCTAGAGAAGTCCTAAAGTCAACCATGGGAGTGAGAAATAAAAGTTCAGAGATGTAGGGCAGGTCTTGTGTACAAATTTATAGGCAAGGCAAAGATTCTTGCAATGGATCCTGAGGTGAATAAAGAAGTGGAGGGCTTTAACGAGGGGGGTCATGGAGGTGGAGCGTTTGGAAGAAGGGATGGGTCTGGCGTGTGTGTGTGTGTGTGTGTGTTTCAGGGGACACCTGACAGACGGGAGTTGCAATAGTCAAACCGGGAGATGATGAGGGCATGGATGAGGAGCTTGGCCGTATCCGCAATCAGGAAGGGGCAGAGTGGGTGCTTCCGATGTGGAAGTTGTAGGATGTGAAGTGCAAAGGGGAGGGCAGCATCCAGGGTGGTGGCAGGTCGAGGCGGTACGGTGAATGGTCATGTTGTCAACCATGAAGTAAATATTCAGGAGTGGTGCTGCTGTGTGGGGCAGATAAGGAGTCAGTGCAGGGATTTACAGAGGGGGGATGTGGAGCAGTGGGAAGAATGGACGTGTATGGCAGCTGCACTAATCCCCCCACTGCGCCCCCATACCCATGTCTGTACTAATCCCCCCATACCCATATCTGTACTAATCCCCCCACTGCTCCCCCATGTCTGTACTAATCCCCCCACTGCTCCCCATACCCATGTCTGTACTAATCTCCCCACTGCTCCCCATACCCATGTCTGTACTGATCTCGCCACTGCTCCCCCATACCCATGTCTGTACTAATCCCCCACTGCTCCCCCATACCCATGTCTGTACTAATCCCCCACTGCTTCCCCATACCCATGTCTGTACTAACTCCCCCACTGCTCCCCCATACCCATGTCTGTACTAATCTCCCCACTGCTCCCCCATACCCATGTCTGTACTGATCCCCCAATGCTCCCCCATACCCATGTCTGTACTGATCTCCCCACTGCTCCCCCATACCCATGTCTGTACTAATCTCCCCACTGCTCCCCCATACCCATGTCTGTACTAATCTCCCCACTGCTCCCCATACCCATGTCTGTACTAATCTCCCCACTGCTCCCCCATACCCATGTCTGTACTAATCTCCACACTGCTCCCCCATACCCATGTCTGTACTAATCTCCCCACTGCTCCCCCATACCCATGTCTGTACTAATCTCCACACTGCTCCCCCATACCCATGTCTGTACTAATCCCCCCACTGCTCCCCCATACCCATGTCTGTACTAATCTCCCCACTGCTCTCCCATACCCATGTCTGTACTAATCTCCCACTGCTCCCCCATACCCATGTCTGTACTAATCTCCCCACTGCTCCCCATACCCATGTCTGTACTAACTCCCCCACTGCTCCCCATACCCATGTCTGTACTAATCTCCCCACTGCTCCCCATACCCATGTCTGTACTAATCCCCCCACTGCTCCCCCATACCCATGTCTGTACTAATCTCCCCACTGCTCCCCCATACCCATGTCTGTACTAATCCCCCCACTGCTCCCCATACCCATGTCTGTACTAATCTCCCCACTGCTCCTTCATACACATGTCTGTACTGATCTCCCCACTGCTCCCCATACCCATGTCTGTACTAATCCCCCCACTGCTCCCCCATACCCATGTCTGTACTAATCCCCCACTGCTCCCCCATACCCATGTCTGTACTAATCTCCCCACTGCTCCCCCATACACGTCTGTACTAATCCCCCCACTGCTCCCCATACCCATGTCTGTACTAATCTCCCCACTGCTCCCCCATACCCATGTCTGTACTAATCTCCCCACTGCTCCCCCATACCCATGTCTGTACTAATCCCCCCACTGCTCCCCCATACCCATGTCTGTACTAATCTCCCCACTGCTCCCCCATACCCATGTCTGTACTAATCTCCCCACTGCTCCCCCATACCCATGTCTGTACTAATCTCCCCACTGCTCCCCCATACCCATGTCTGTACTAATCCCCCCACTGCTCCCCCATACCCATGTCTGTACTAATCCCTCCCCACTGCTCCCCCATGTCTGTACTAACCTCCCCACTGCTCCCCATACCCATGTCTGTACTAATCCCCCCCACTGCTCCCCCATACCCATGCCTGTACTAATCCCCCCCCACTGCTCCCCCATACCCATGTCTGTACTAATCCCCCACTGCTCCCCCATACCCATGTCTGTACTAATCTCCCCACTGCTCCCCCATACCCATGTCTGTACTGATCTCCCCACTGCTCTCCCATGTCTGTACTAATCCCCCCACTGCTCCCCCATACCCATGTCTGTCCTAATCTCCCCACTGCTACCCCATACCCATGTCTGTCCTAATCTCCCCACTGCTACCCCATATCCATGTCTGTACTAATCTCCCCACTGCTCCCCCATACCCATGTCTGTACTAATCCCCCCACTGCTCCCCATACCCATGTCTGTACTAATCCCCCCACTGCGCCCCCATACCCATGTCTGTACTAATCCCCCCACTGCTCCCCCATACTCATGTCTGTACTAATCCCCCACTGCTCCCCCATACCCATGTCTGTCCTAATCTCCCCACTGCTACCCCATACCCATGTCTGTCCTAATCTCCCCACTGCTACCCCATATCCATGTCTGTACTAATCTCCCCACTGCTCCCCCATACCCATGTCTGTACTAATCCCCCCACTGCTCCCCATACCCATGCCTGTACTAATCCCCCCACTGCTCCCCCATACCCATGTCTGTACTAATCCCCCACTGCTCCCCATACCCATGCCTGTACTAATCCCCCCACTGCTCCCCCATACCCATGTCTGTACTGATCCACCCACTGCTCCCCCATACCCATGTCTGTACTAATCCCCCCACTGCTCCCCATACCCATGTCTGTACTAATCTCCCCACTGCTTCCCCATACCCATGTCTGTACTGATCTCCCCACTGCTCCCCCATACCCATGTCTGTACTAATCCCCCCACTGCTGCCCCATACCCATGTCTGTACTAATCCCCCCACTGCTCCCCATACCCATGTCTGTACTAATCTCCCCACTGCTCCCCCATACCCATGTCTGTACTAATCCCCCACTGCTCCCCCATACCCATGTCTGTACTAATCTCCCCACTGCTCCCCCATACCCATGTCTGTACTATTTACTTACTTATGCTGTGGCCACCTACTACTGGCTACACCTATCCCTGGCTACCTATGCTGCGGCCACCTATTACTGGCTGCACCTATCCCTGGCTACCTATGCTGCGGCCACCTACTACTGGCTACACCTATCGCTGGCTACCTATGCTGCGGCCACCTATTACTGGCTGCACCTATCCCTGGCTACCTATGCTGCGGCCACCTACTACTGGCTACACCTATCCCTGGCTACCTATGCTGCGGCCACCTACTACTGGCTACACCTATCCCTGGCTACCTATGCTGCAGCCACCTACTACTGGCTACACCTATCCCTGGCTACCTATGCTGCGGCCACCTACTACTGGCTACACCTATCCCTGGCTACCTATGCTGTGGCCACCTACCACTGGCTACACCTATCCCTGGCTACCTATGCTGCGGCCACCTATTACTGGCTGCACCTATCCCTGGCTACCTATGCTGCAGCCACCTATTACTGGCTACACCTATCCCTGGCTACCTATGCTGCGGCCACCTACTACTGGCTACACCTATCGCTGGCTACCTATGCTGCGGCCACCTATTACTGGCTGCACCTATCCCTGGCTACCTATGCTGCGGCCACCTACTACTGGCTACACCTATCCCTGGCTACCTATGCTGCGGCCACCTACTACTGGCTACACCTATCCCTGGCTACCTATGCTGCAGCCACCTACTACTGGCTACACCTATCCCTGGCTACCTATGCTGCGGCCACCTACTACTGGCTACACCTATCCCTGGCTACCTATGCTGCGGCCACCTACCACTGGCTACACCTATCCCTGGCTACCTATGCTGCGGCCACCTACTACTGGCTACACCTATCCCTGGCTACCTATGCTGCAGCCACCTACTACTGGCCACAACTATCCCTGCCTACCTATGCTGCGGCCACCTACTACTGGCTACACCTATCCCTGGCTACCTATGCTGCGGCCACCTATTACTGGCTACACCTATCCCTGGCTACCTATGCTGCGGCCACCTACTACTGGCTACACCTATCCCTGGCTACCTATGCTGCAGCCACCTACTACTGGCCACAACTATCCCTGGCTACCTATGCTGCGGCCACCTACTACTGGCTACACCTATCCCTGGCTACCTATGCTGCGGCCACCTACTAATGGCTACATCTATCCCTGGCTACCTATGCTGCGGCCACCTACTAATGGCTACATCTATCCCTGGCTACCTATGCTGCGGCCACCTACTACTGGCTACACCTATCCCTGGCTACCTATGCTGTGGCCACCTACTACTGGCGCCACCTATCCCTGCTACCTATGCTGCGGCCACCTACCACTGGCTACACCTATCCCTGGCTACCTATGCTGCGGCCTCCTACTACTGGCTACACCTATCCCTGGCTACCTATGCTGCGGCCTCCTACTACTGACTACACCTATCCCTGGCTACCTATGCTGCGGCCTCCTACTACTGACTACACCTATCCCTGGCTACCTATGCTGCGGTCACCTAGTACTGGCTACACCTATCCCTGGCTACCTATGCTGCGGCCACCTACTACTGGCTACACCTATCCCTGGCTACCTATGCTGCGGCCACCTATTACTGGCTACACCTATCCCTGGCTACCTATGCTGCGGCCACCTATTACTGACTACACCTATCCCTCGCTACCTATGCTGCGGCCACCTACCACTGGCTACACCTATCCCTGGCTACCTATGCTGTGGCCACCTACCACTGGCTACACCTATCCCTGGCTACCTATGCTGCAGCCACCTCCAAATAATTGTATAATAATGTATACCTTAATACCATCTTACTGCTTTTTTTTTTTTAATGGTTATCATACCGTGGAATTTCATACCTTTGCACCCCAAAGTGTAGCTAGTGGGGGCAGAAGGAGTTAATGCAGTGTAGCTGGTGGGGAAGCAGAGTTTAGTTTAGGTTAGCTGATGGGGAAGCAGAGGTTAGTGTAGTGTAGTTGGTGGGGGCAGCAGGGGTTAGTGTAGTGTAGTTGGTGGGGGCAGCAGGGGTTAGTGTAGTGTAGTTGGATGAGACAGCAGGGGTTAGTGTAGTGTAGTTGGATGAGGCAGCAGGGGTTAGTGTAGTGTAGTTGGATGAGACAGCAGGGTTAGTGTAGTTTAGTTGGATGAGGCAGCAGAGGTTAGTGTAGTGTAGTTGGTTGAGGCAGCAGAGGTTAGTGTAGTGTAGTTGGTGGAGGCAGCAGAGGTTAGTGTAGTGTAGTTGGTGGAGGCAGCAGAGGTTAGTGTAGTGTAGTTGGTGGAGGCAGCAGGGGTTAGTGTAGTGTAGTTGGATAAGACAGCAGGGGTTAGTGTAGTGTAGTTGGATGAGGCAGCAGAGGTTAGTGTAGTGTAGTTGGATGAGACAGCAGGGGTTAGTGTAGTGTAGTTGGATGAGGCAGCAGGGGTTAGTGTAGTGTAGTTGGATGAGGCAGCAGAGGTTAGTGTAGTGTAGTTGGATGAGGCAGCAGGGGTTAGTGTAGTGTAGTTGGATGAGGCAGCAGAGGTTAGTGTAGTGTAGTTGGTGGAGGCAGCAGAGGTTAGTGTAGTGTAGTTGGTGGAGGCAGCAGAGGTTAGTGTAGTGTAGTTGGTGGAGGCAGCAAGGGTTAGTGTAGTATAGCTGATGGGGAAAGCACACAAGATCACTGCAAGAAGCTTTGTGTGAACATCACTTGGCGAGACAGCTAATTTAAAGGATACCCGAAGAGACGCGTGTCATAATGAGATAGACATGTGTATGTACAGTGCCAAGCACACTAATAACTATGCTGTGTTCCTTTTTTTCTTTCTCTGCCTGAAAGAGTTAAATATCAGCTATGCAAGTGGCTGACTCAGTCCTGACTCAGACAGGAAGTGACTACAGCGTAACCCTCACTGATAAGAAATACCAACTATACAACACTTTCCTAGCAGAAAATGGCTTCTGAGAGCAAGAAAGAGGCAAAAGGGTCAATAGTTCATAGATTTTAGCTCTGGGATACTTCAATGAATGTGTCATTGAGCAAAAACAATAAAACAGTGACAACTTCAAAAGTAGATTTAAACATAAAAAAAACGTGGAATATCTTAAAAAGTAATTTTTTAGGAGAAGGAAGATAGATACAACAGTTTATTTTTGTTTCGGGTGTCCTTTAAGCTCAGCACTGAACCAATGATTTGGGGCGCTGCCATAGGCCGTAAGGTGAATTACAGCTGCAAAAGCACTCAATTGCTATGTGAGGTGCCAGTGGCAGCACCTCAAAAGATGTCATTCCCCTGCTGGCAACAGCCGGTTACCAAATTACAGATCTCCGCCAGTTGCTGCAACTATTTGGCTAGAGCAGGGTGAGCTATTTTTTTGGCTGCATCCTACGCCCCGAACTCACCTGCACTAATTTTCTTTGGCATCTTGTGTTTGAAATACTTAATTTGTGTGAGATCTCTCATGTGTGACAAGATGAGATTTCCGTGAAAAACCTTTCCCACACTCAGCACATGAATATGGCTTCTCACCAGTGTGAGATCTCTCATGTGTGACAAGATGAGATTTCCGTGAAAAACATTTCCCACACTCAGCACATGAATATGGCTTCTCACCAGTGTGAGATCTCACATGTATGACAAGCTCAGATTTCTTAACAAAACATTTCCCACACTCAGCACATGAATAGGGCTTCTCACCAGTGTGAGATCTCACATGTATGTAAAGCTCTGCTTTACATACAAACCGTTTCCCACACTCAGTACATGGATAGGGCTTCTCCCCAGTGTGAAGTCTCTCATGTCTGACAAGATGAGATTTCTGTGAAAAACATTTCCCACACTCAGCACATGAATAGGGCTTCTCACCAGTGTGAGATCTCTCATGTATGGCAAGCTTCGATTTTTCCACAAAACTTTTCCCACACTCAGCACATGAATAGGGCTTCACACCAGTGTGAGATCTCTCATGTGTGACAAGATGTGATGTATAAGCAAAACATTTCCCACACTCAGCACATGAATAGGGCTTCTCACCAGTGTGAGATCTCTTATGTGTAACAAGGTCTGATTTACATACAAAACATTTCCCACACTCAGTACACGGATAGGGCTTCTCACCAGTGTGAGATCTCTCATGTGTGACAAGCTGTGATTTATATGCAAAATATTTCCCACACTCAGCACATGAATAGATCATTTCTCCTGTGTGGGATCTCTCATGACTGACAAGTTCTGCTTTAGATCCAAAATATTTCCCACACTCGGCACATAAATAAGGCTTCTCTCCTGTGTGGGATCTCTCATGTCTGACAAGATGTGATTTCCGAACAAAACATTTCCCACACTCAGCACATGAATAGGGCTTCTCTCCTGTGTGGGATCTCTCATGTCTGTCAAGATGTGATTTCCGAACAAAACATTTCCCACACTCAGAACATGAATAAGGCTTCTCTCCTGTGTGGGATCTCTCATGTCTGTCAAGATGTGCTTTATAAAAAAAAAAATTCCCGCACTCAACACATGAATAAGGCTTCTCCCCAGTGTGGGATCTCTCATGTCTGACAAGATCTGATTTATGTACAAAACATTTCCCGCACTCAGCACACGAATAGGGCTTCTCACCAGTGTGAGATCTCTGATGTCTGATAAGTTTTGATTTATGTACAAAATATTTCCCACACTCAGAACAGGAATAAGACCCTCCAGCAGGGGGAGAGCTGTGCTGGGTAGGAGGCCCCTCAGGGTTAGACAGGTGAGGGGGGTCTGGGGGAATATTTGGGGTCACCAGGATATCTGCAGGAGACTCTTGTCCAGTGACATCATCATCCGTTGTACAGTCTGAGGATACAGAGAGACGAGTCTCTGAGAGGTTCCTGATGCCGGGACTCCGCCCTGCAAATAGAGAAACATCATCACTTCCTGTTAGAGAATTCTGGGGGGAGGAGCAATTATCATTATGGAGGGTCAGTGAGCTGCTGAGAATTACATGTTGATGTAAAGATTATGCAAATTAGAAATGGGGCAGATGCAGCAGCTGCATAACTTTGCATATAATTAGCATAGAATTTGCACCAGCTCAGATTTATCGGCATGACACTGACCATCACTCAGCCTGACAGAGAACTGCAGAGGGTTATGCTCATTGCAGGCAGCCAATTACATGATAATACCTTTGGCTTGCATGAACATTTTATGTAGCTTGGAATTCAGCCAATCCAATGCATTTCCTGACAAATCTGGTTATCTGCATACAATTTGCATTATATTTGCATACAAGTCAGAGTTATTTGCATATCAGTGACCCTCCCTACAGCTAAAGCATTGGCCATACATGGAAAGCAGTAAATTGTAGAGCTTGATGAGACAATAGAAGCAGTAGATTTCTGGCAGCACTACAGGACAATTACTTGACTCAAATGGTAACTGAACCAACTAGGGGGAATGCGTTACTGGATCTGATCATTTCTAATAGACCAGATAATGTATCAAATGTGCAGGTTCAAGAACATTTGGGAAATAGTGATCACAACATGATAACGTTTGATCTGGTGACTGATAGGCCACGGGGCAGCGGGACCACTAAAACTATGAATTTTAGAAAAGCAAAGTTCAATCAAATTAGGCAGGCACTAAGTTTGGTGAACTGGAATAATGTACTACAAGGGGAAGACACTGAAGGGAAATGGCAAGCTTTTAAACTTATACTCAATTAATATTGTAGTATGTATATCCCATAAGGAAACAAAATGTCTAGGAATAAAAAAAAGGCCTCTATGGATGAATAGAAAGGTTAAAGATAAAATGAAAAGGAAAAAGATGGCCTATAAGGTCTTAAAACAGGAGGGGACAGAGGCTGCACTAAGCAATTATAAGGAGTGCAATAAAAATTGTAAAAAAGAAATTAGGCAGGCAAAGATTGAAGCTGAAAAACAAATCGCTAGGGATATCAAATCTAACCCAAAAAAGTTTTACAAGTACATTAACTCTAAAAAAAGAAAGGTTGACTGTATAGGACTCCTAAAGGATGAGGGTGGGAACTCAATGGTGGATGACCAAGGTAAGGCAGAGTTATTAAATGCTTTCTTTGCTTCTGTCTTCACAAAAGAAACAGCACTGTTGCAAACTACAGAGGCGGAAGAGTCTCAATCTTCTAACTGTAATATTAAATACTTAACGCAGGAAGAAGTAAAGGCAAGACTAAATAAATTAAAAATAGACCAGGCACCTGGCCCGGATGGCATGCATCCTCGGGGGTTAAGGGAATTAAGTTCAGTTATAGATAAACCCCTTTATCTTATCTTTTGTGACTCTCTTGCAACTGGCAGAATCCCAGTGGATTGGCGTACAGCCCACGTTTTCCCATTATTTAAGAAGGGCAAAAAAATCTGATCCCGGAAATTATAGACCTGTAAGCTTAACATCAGTTGTATGCAAACTATTTGAGGGGTTACTAAGAGATACTATACATGACTTCATAGTAGAAAATAATCTTATTTCTCAGCATCAACATGGGTTTACTAAAGACAGGTCCTGTTTGACTAACATGCTCAGCTTTTATGAGGTAGTGAATGCTAATATGGATATTGGGAATGCTGTAGATGTGATATACTTGGACTTTGCAAAGGCCTTCGACACTGTTCCCCACAAAAGTCTGGTGCAAAAGTCGAGGATGCAAGGACTGGGGAAGAGTTTGTGTGCATGGATAGGGAACTGGCTGATGGACAGAAAACAAAGAGTTGTGGTCAATGGATCGTACTCAAAATGGGAGACTGTTAGCAATGGGGTCCCACAGGGGTCTGTTCTGGGTCCAGTGCTCTTCAATTTATTTATTAATGACCTAGTACATGCAGTAGTGAGCAATGTTGCAATTTTGCAGATGATACAAAATTGTGCAGAATCATCAACTCTCAGGAAGATAGTGTCATATTGCAACAGGATCTGGATAGGATGGCTATATGGGCACATACATGGCAGATGAAATTCAATGTTGACAAATGTAAGGTCATGCATTTTGGACGTACTAATGGTCTAGCACCATACAAAATAAATGGGATACAGTTGGGGACATCAAACTTGGAGAAGGACTTAGGAGTACTCATTGACAATAAGTTAAATAATCGTACTCAATGCCAAGCCGCTGTAGCTAAAGCTAACAAAATTTTGGGATGCATTAAAAGGGAAATAAAAACTCGAGATGCTAGCATAATATTGCCCCTGTTTAACTCTCTAGTAAGGCCACATCTGGAATATGGAATTCAGTTCTGGGCACCACATTACAAAAAAGATATTGCAGTTTTATAGCAGGTGCAGAGACGAGCAACAAAATTGATACGTGGGATGGAAGGTCTCGCTTACCAAGAAAGGTTAGATAAACTGGGTTTATGTAGTCTAGAGAAAAGACGCCATAGAGAGGATCTAATTAACATGTATAAATACATCAGAGGGAAATATAATAGCTTGGCGGATGAGCTTTTTGTCCCTAGGCCTTCTCAAAGGACTAGAGGACATGATCTGCGCATGGAGGAAAAACGTTTTAGCCATTTATTTAGGAAAGGGTTCTTTACAGTTAGAGTGATTAAGATGTGGAATGCATTGCCACAGGAAGTCGTTATGGCAAACTCTATACCTGCATTTAACCACCCTGGCGTTCTGATTAAATCGCCAGGGTGGCTGCGGGAGGGTTTTTTTTAAATTAAAAAAAAACTATTTCATGCAGCCAACTGAAAGTTGGCTGCATGAAAGCCCACTAGAGGGCGCTCCGGAGGCGATCTTCTGATCGCCTCCGGCGGCAAGAAATAACACGGAAGGCCGCAATGAGCGGCCCTCCGTGTTTCGCTTCCCTCGTCGCCATGGCGACGAGCGGAGTGACGTCATGGACGTCAGCCGACGTCCTGACGTCAGCCGCCTCCGATCCAGCCCTTAGCGCTGGCCGGAACTGTTTGTTCCGGCTACGCTGGGCTCGGGCGGCTGGGGGGACCCTCTTTCGCCGCTGCACGCGGCGGATCGCCGCGCTGCAGCGGCGATCAGGCAGCACACGCGGCTGGCAAAGTGCCGGCTGCGTGTGCTGCTTTTTATTTGGTGAAAATCGGCACAGCAGGGCCTGAGCGGCAGCCTCCGGCGGTGTTGGACGAGCTGAGCTCGTCCAGACCGCTCAGCAGGTTAAAGGGGGCTTAGATGCTTTCCTTGCGTTGAAAGACATCCATGGCTACAATTACTAGGTAATGCCTAATGATGTTGATCCAGGGATTTTATCTGATTGCCATCTGGAGTCGGGAAGGAATTTTTCCCTTTAGGGGCTAATTGGACCATGCCTTGTAAGGGTTTTTTCGCCTTCCTCTAGATCAACAGGGATATGTGAAGGAGCAGGCTGGAGTTGTACTTTGTTCTCTGGTTGAACTCGATGGACGTATGTCTTTTTTCAACCAAAATAACTATGTAACTATGTAATGTGCTAAGGTGGCCATACACCGAGCAATGATGGACAGATTCCACCCAGAGACAAACCTCTCTCTAATCATGTCTGATTGGGGAGAGATCTGTCAGCTGCCCATACACTGCAGGCCAATTCCTGATCAATATCATGCTGAAATCTCTCGGGAATTGTCTGAGCCCGCTGCAGTCACTGCTGTTCCCCATGTATACATGTATGTATGTGTGTGTGTGTATACTGTATATATGTATGTATATGTATGTGTGTGTGTGTGTACACTGTATACATGTATGTATATGTATGTGTGTGTACTGTATAAATGTATGTATATGTATGTGTGTGTGTATACTGTATATATGTATGTATATGTATGTGTGTGTGTATACTGTATACATGTATGTATATGTATGTGTGTGTACTGTATAAATGTATGTATATGTATGTGTGTGTGTATATACTGTATATATGTATGTATATGTATGTGTGTGTGTGTATACTGTATATATGTATGTATATGTATGTGTGTGTGTGTGTGTATACTGTATACATGTATGTATATGTATGTGTGTGTGTATACTGTATAAATGTATGTATATGTATGTGTGTGTGTGTGTATACTGTATATATGTATGTATATGTATGTGTGTGTGTGTGTATACTGTATATATGTATGTATATGTATGTGTGTGTGTATACTGTATATATGTATGTATATGTATGTGTGTGTGTATACTGTATATATGTATGTATATGTATGTGTGTGTGTGTACTGTATATATGTATGTATATGTATGTGTGTGTGTGTACTGTATATATGTATGTATATGTATGTGTGTGTGTATACTGTATATATGTATGTATATGTATGTGTGTGTGTACTGTATAAATGTATGTATATGTATGTGTGTGTGTGTATACTGTATATATGTATGTATATGTATGTGTGTGTGTACTGTATATATGTATGTATATGTGTACTGTATACATGTATGTATATGTATGTGTGTGTGTGTGTGTGTACTGTATACATGTATGTATATGTATGTGTGTGTGTATACTGTATATATGTATGTATATGTATGTGTGTGTGTGTGTGTGTGTGTGTGTGTGTGTGTGTGTGTGTGTGTGTGTGTGTGTGTGTGTGTGTGTGTGTGTGTGTGTGTGTGTGTGTATACTGTATACATGTATGTATATGTATGTGTGTGTGTGTGTGTGTGTGTGTGTGTGTATACTGTATACATGTATGTATATGTATGTGTGTGTGTGTGTGTGTGTGTGTATACTGTATATATGTATGTGTATGTATGTATGTGTGTGTGTGTGTATACTGTATATATATGTATGTGTGTGTGTGTATACTGTATATATGTATGTGTGTGTGTGTGTGTGTGTGTGTGTGTGTGTGTGTGTGTGTGTGTGTGTGTGTGTGTGTGTGTGTGTGTGTGTGTGTGTGTGTGTGTGTGTGTGTGTGTGTGTGTGTGTGTGTGTGTGTGTGTGTGTGTGTATACTGTATATATGTATGTATATGTATGTGTGTGTGTGTGTGTATACTGTATATATGTATGTATATGTATGTGTGTGTGTGTATACTGTATATATGTATGTATATGTATGTGTGTGTGTGTATACTGTATATATGTATGTATATGTATGTGTGTGTGTATATACTGTATATATGTATGTATATGTATGTGTGTGTGTATACTGTATATATGTATGTATATGTATGTGTGTGTGTATACTGTATATATGTATGTATATATTTATGTGTGTGTGTGTATACTGTATATATGTATGTATATGTATGTATGTGTGTGTGTGTGTATACTGTATATATGTATGTATATGTATGTGTGTGTGTGTATACTGTATATATGTATGTATATGTATGTGTGTGTGTATACTGTATATATGTATGTATATGTATGTGTGTGTGTATACTGTATATATGTATGTATATGTATGTGTGTGTGTGTGTACTGTATATATGTATGTATATGTATGTGTGTGTGTGTACTGTATATATGTATGTATATGTATGTGTGTGTGTGTGTACTGTATATGTGTATGTATATGTATGTGTGTGTGTGTATACTGTATATATGTATGTATATGTATGTGTGTGTGTGTACTGTATATACGTATGTATATGTATGTGTGTGTGTGTACTGTATATATGTATGTATATGTATGTGTGTGTGTGTGTACTGTATATATGTATGTATATGTATGTGTGTGTGTGTGTACTGTATACATGTATGTATATGTATGTGTGTGTGTGTGTACTGTATACATGTATGTATATGTATGTGTGTGTGTGTGTACTGTATATATGTATGTATATGTATGTGTGTGTGTGTGTGTACTGTATACATGTATGTATATGTATGTGTGTGTGTGTGTGTGTGTGTACTGTATATATGTATGTATATGTGTGTGTGTATACTGTATATATGTATGTATATGTATGTGTGTGTGTATACTGTATATATGTATGTATATGTATGTGTGTGTGTGTGTACTGTATACATGTATGTATATGTATGTGTGTGTGTGTGTACTGTATATATGTATGTATATGTATGTGTGTGTGTGTGTACTGTATACATGTATGTATATGTATGTGTGTGTATACTGTATACATGTATGTATATGTATGTGTGTGTATACTGTATACATGTATGTATATGTATGTGTGTGTGTGTGTATACTGTATATATGTATGTATATGTATGTGTGTGTGTGTGTACTGTATATATGTATGTATATGTATGTGTGTGTGTGTGTACTGTATATGTGTATGTATGTGTGTGTGTATACTGTATATATGTATGTATATGTATGTGTGTGTGTGTACTGTATATATGTATGTATATGTATGTGTGTGTGTGTACTGTATATATGTATGTATATGTATGTGTGTGT